>NW_007726767.1:81983-87691 GCF_000696425.1 Galeopterus variegatus
TTTTTTTTTTTTTTTTTTTTTTTTTTTTTTTTTTTTTGTCTTTTTCCGTGTCCGGCAACGGATTGCAACCCTCAGTGTTGCCCCCGTACCGGACCGGGACCGGCAACGGGATCGCAACCCTCGGTGCTGCTCCCGCGCCTCGCTCAGCCAGTGAGCGGGAACCGGTCTGTATGTGGGATCCAAACCCTCGGCGGGAGCGCCGCCGCGCTTCCCAAGCAGCGCACTATCGCAGTGCGCCACCAGGCCGGCCCAATATTTTACATATATTAAGTCATTTAATTTTTGAGTATCTACGAGATCAACATTTTCATGCCCATTTTATGGATGAGAACACCAGGCATAGAGAACTTTAGTGCCCTTGCATGGCACCACACAGAACAGTTCTGGAGCTCTCTCTCTGACTGCTGTGTGATGCTACCTCTCTGCAATAACAGTTAACAACTGAGTCCTTACTTTGCACCAGGCATGTGCCGAGTGCTTGAATGTAGTATGGAGAATTCTGTGGGGGTTTAACCCTGACTCTCCCTCTTACGAGCTGTGTAGACTTGAGTAAGTCACTTACTCCTTTTGCATGTGTTTCTGCATTTGTAAAACAGTGAGTTGTGAAAATCACACAAGTGAATAACAAGAGTATTTAAACCAGTGCCTGGCCCATAGCCAGCCTTCAGTTGTCTGCTATGATTTCATTTACTTCTTCTAACAACCAGGTCACATAGTTGTCATCATCATCATCTTCACACTGTACTAGTGGGGAAGGTGGTGCATAAAGAGGTCATGTAGGCACAGGTGTCATCCACTGTGTGCTAATATTCCTTCCCCCACCAGATTTATTTTGTTACTTAAGGGCAGCTTCTTTCTCATAATTAACTTGATTTTCTCCTAGGGGATGTCGTCGTAATGGTACAGGCTGTTGACAATGGTCATTACTGGTGGGCGATTTAGCCTAACTGTCATACAGTCCTTAAAGTCATTGAATGAAAATATCTAACCACCTGCCTGCCCCTGCCACACACACACACACATTCATTGAATGCAGTAATATGGCCAGAATATGGTTGTGCAGATCTCTCTTAATATCTCAGTGATAGTTACTCACAGCTCTCTAGAGAGCCTGTCCCATTGTTGGAGCTCCTGATTCTTAAGCATCCTTCCTTCTATTGAGCTGAAATCTCTGTGCAGCTCCCACCACTGGTCTTATTCTCTTGCCCCTGCAGCTGCTCAGAGCCTCATCCCTCTGTGCATGGCATGCTTCAGAGTACCTGGAGACAATGATCCTCACCTCCCCAGATCTTCTCTCCCAGGCTATACATAATCAGATCTTACCTCTGGGAGTGAGCAGGGTGGTAGGTATGGTTCTGGGCTGCTTCCTGACCCGGCTTGTTAAGTTTACACATTACCCTTTGGAGAACTGGCAAAAAGAGAAGGAGCAGATCTTTGACCCCAACCCCTCTTCCCAGGCCAAGTTCAGCTTCACCCCACCACGTGTGGGCATGCCTTACAGTAGTTCCTTCTCCTCCCCTCCCATTTTCCCAGCTCCACTACAGTTCAAGCTGAGCCCCAGGTATGAGAGCAGCAGATGGAAGACATCTCCACTGATGGGAGATGCCAGCACATCTGGCTGCCCAGGGTGGCATCTTCTGTGGAGAGCGAGAGAGAGCAAGGCGAGACTGGAAAGCAGATGTGTGAGGCTAGCACCTGCTTGTCCACTGTAGGGCCTTCCACCTGGCAATGACTGACAAAGTGAAAAAGGGCATCATTGTCCCAGAGCACACTCACCAAAACAGAGAGCCTCATCCTCTTCTGCCTGAATACATGTCCACATACCACTCCCATGACCAGCTGGCAATGGCAGCAACAAAACCCAGAGGTGGGAAGAGACGGGGGCCATCCATGTGCTGGAAGAAGTTCTCTGTACCCTTTCCTAACCTGTCCTCTTCTACCAACCTTAAATACTGTGTGGAATTCGGACAGTCCACTGAAGGTTTATCACAGCGTGCGTCATTCCCAGCCCTCTCTGGTTATGGTCGATAGCAGCGGCAGACACCGACGCAGGGAGAGACGGGCAGACGTAGAAAGGGCAGCACTGGGCATGTTCAAGGCGCTGAGCTGGCCTGTGTCCTTCCTCCGAATCCACTTTGTCTTAGTTCACTCTGTCAACTAGTGATTTCTTTCTTTGAAGTGACACCCTTGGCAACTCTGGCCAGATTACAGAGCTTAAAGAGGATGACGTCAGGAATGTTTAGATGACATCAGGAAGGTTGTACAATGTTCAGCGAATAAGATGAATAAGCCAAATCTACGTCTCTAGCTCGTCTTTGCGGTAGTACCACCATTGATTGACACCCACTGAGTTTTAAGGCCTGTTCCCTTTAGAATGAGAGCCCCGCTCTGTGCTTCCAGCCCCTCGTTCATCCTGCAGCCGGGGCAGAATGAAGGGCGTTTCCCAGAAGGTGACTGGCAGAGACAGTGCTATTCTGGAGGCAGAGTTTGGGTTCTAGAAGTAGTCATTTGCCCACCCTGGCCATTAAATTTCATAATCTGAGGGGATTAGACTGGGTCATCTGATCACTGTGTGCAAAATGTGTGCTTCATTATCACAAAAAGTAACTAAAAGAAGGTAGAAATCTGCCATAGAGTTTGCGTCTTTTTTTTTCTTTTTTTTTTTTTTTTTTTTTTGACTGGTAAGGGGATCGCAACCCTTGGCTTGGTGTCACCTGCACCGCACTCAGCCAGTGAGCGCACCAGCCATCCCTACATAGGATCCGAACCCACAGCCTCAGCGCTGCGCTCCCAGCGCTGCACTCTCCCTAGTGAGCCACAGGTCCAGCACGCTCAAATGTGTGCCAGGGCCAGATTGATATCGTACATGTAAGTAAGGCAGTTATGAGATTGTTAGCGGGGAGTGTTGGGACCTGGGGTGAGAAGAAAAGCCTATTCCTTATGGAAAGGGTCATCACTACTCTGCACCAAACTCTGTTGTTTTGCAGAAACCTATTTGCCAGGTCTTCTGAAAAATCTGGCTTTTTAAAATGAGAAATTTTTTAAAACATTATCTAGATCAAAGAATATATTTATGTAGTGAGTTCAACCCAAAGATCCCATCTCAGCTCTGGGCCACCTGCTTTTAATCTCAGATCTAGAAGCCGCAGTTTATCCTATTTACAATATATTCATGAAGTCTGTGTGAGCGCAGTACACCCGTTGATGAGATGAGACAAGAATATTCCTTGTGTTGTAAATGTGAGCGTGTGCATGTATGTATCTGTAGCAATTTGGAACTAGCATCTGTAGGATCCAAAGTAGCTCGAACGTATTTATTTGTGTGGATTGATCATGAAAGCAATATACCATATTCCTAAAAAGAACATTTGTTCCAGCTGTCCGTGTTTCAGGATTGTAGTCAGATGGTTTTCAAAATGCTTACATGTGCCTACTGAGGAAATACGTAAAGTTGGGTGAAGAAGTTGGTTGAAATAGCTGCCCTGCTTTCCTTTCCTTTACACAAGCCTGGGAATCAGAAGGATTTAAGGCTAAAGTGCCTGTTGATTTTGATAGTTTGGATCTATACTTAAGGCATGGAAACCAGTACTAAACACCAGGTAGTGGATCAGATGTAATTCCCTCCTTGAAAAGCACCCAAACTCCCCACTTTCCTCTCCTTCTTACTAGTTATTGCCATTACTTAAAAAGCTGCCTTCTTTGTGTTGGTGAGGGGGAAGGTGTACAGGTAATAGTCTGGTCCTCCCCATGAAACGCAATATATTATTCTCTCTTATTTAAAATTTAATAATTTGCTAGAAAGAAAAAGTATCCTACATCTGTATCTTATGCTCCACAGTAGTCCACACTATCATCACTATAAATAGAATATAAAATAATATGTACAGAGGATTACGTGCTGCTTTAAATCATAATACAGTGTTCAAGGGAGAAAATTGAAATCCATTTTTTATGCTCGTAACACAGGCAATAAAATACAGTAATCCTGACTTCTAAATGTAGCTTGCATCGTGTTTATGCTTCGGGAAAATCAGTGCCACAAATCTGACACACCAGCATGCAGCTCCAAGGTGGCAAGCATCATCTCCCTCAGGAATCGAAGGGCTAATGTTAAGTGTGAGCTGGCGTCTCCCCAGGCTAGGCAATTTCTGCTCCTGCAAACACTTTCTAAAAATAGGAATAACCATCAAAGGCTCAATGAATTCAATTCAATTTGGACTTACTTAGTGTCCCTGGGTACACATCACTGTGAATTACTGCTTGAAAGAAAGAAGGGAGGAAAATAGACTTCAGTGATGTTTTGGAGTAGCTTCCTCGTAGACCTGGCCTTTGCAGTTTTGCTCCATCATCATCATCGCCATCAGCATCATCACTGTCATGATCACTTCATTTGGGCAGTGGAGGTAGCATGGAGGGGACACAACTCTGAGGGCACAAGAGAGAAATGGAAAGAGGGCACGTGTATCCGCCCATCTTCAGGTTCATTAAACCTAGATGGGAAAGTAGATACCAGTCACCAAGTGAAACTGCATGATCGAACACATCAAGGCAAATATGACTTGAATGTAGTTATCAAGACTGCAGCATTTACATAACAGACACGTGGACTCTAAGCTGCTTTCAGATCTGTTGACTTTTTTCACATACTCAATGCACAAAATAGAAAATCTTTTTTGAAAGCCCTTCCAGAGTGCTGACGTCTTGTGAAAGGTGCTCAGATGAGCCAAAGCTACAGCACGACCTGTCTGAGAGGAAGTCAAAGAAACCCCACGCTCGTTAAGTTGGGGTTTTCTGTGTGTTTGTTTTCCAATGAAAGGCAAAAATGTTGTCCTAATAAGATTTGAGCAAAGTGCATTGGGAGGTGGTAGAACAAAACTTTAAAACCACACAAGTACAGGTTCTGGCACTGAGACATGGGTCACAACCAGCACAGGGCCCCACACTGTTGACCGTCAGAGCTCTTGCAGGGACATTTTGTAGCCTCTGCCTCTCTCCCTAGCCTCCAGCTGTTACAAAATGCAGTAAAGACAGAACTCTTGACCTCCTGTTGCGAGGACAGAGCTTCTGAGCCCCGACTCTGTGTGTGTATGTGTGTGTCAGTGTCAGGAGGAGAGGAGTCACGATCTGCAAGCCCTACACCGGATGTCGAGGAACAAAGCCACCTCTTGTCAAGTACTTTGAGTGCTCTGCGTCTGTGACTTGCAGCTGCTTGGGCAGCCTGTGCATTTTTGAGTGACATAGTAAGTGTTGTGGACAAAAGAGCTGCCATTTACCGAGTGAGAACAGGATCAGTCTCAGAGTTTAAAACTTGCAAAGGTTTAACAAAAAAGCGGCCATCCTTGGGGGTTGTGGGTTTTATTTTGATTTTATATTTCACAGGTTTTTAAATGACTACTCCAGCAGCATTTAAAATTTTGGGTGCTGGGGGTGGGGAAGGCACAGCTTAGATTCAGCTACACAGTGTAGATTCAACTACAGAGAATGGGTGAATGCTTTGGACTGCTGTTATGGTCACATTTTAAGGGGCTCCTTGAGTTCAATGAAGGGAGTGCTTCAAAGACTGAGCTATTACAGCCCGCTTTTTGTTCCCAAGTGATTTTGTCCCAATCACTTTCAAGGTAATCTGCAGTGATGATTCTTCTTTGTTGTTAATCTAAGCAGATGGCAGACATACAAAAGCATGAAATTCTGCCATTTGCAGCAACATG
>NW_007726767.1:88770-93350 GCF_000696425.1 Galeopterus variegatus
AGCTGTGTGTGCAGATGTCCTCAAGAGAGAGAGACACAAGACACAGAACAAAGAAGGAATAGGAGATTTTCTTCCCTCTTGGACTTAAGTGGACTTTTATTGCATTTAAGTAACTCTGTCCACAATAAATAGGACAATGTGAAACCCCAGCACTCAGGCTTGGGTGCCAAGACACCCATACCTGCTACAGTGTGGGGAGCAGAGATGTCTGGTACAGTGGTTCTCACAGCATGGTTTCAGGCCAGTGGCATGAGCATCCCCTGGGAGCTTGTTAGAAATGCATAGTCTCAGGCCCCACCACAGACCCAGAATCAGAAATTCTGAGGGAGGGGCCCAGAAACCTGCATTTTAACAAGCATGATTCTCATGCACACCAAAGTTTGCAGTGGTCTAGTAGGAAGAGCAATCAAAGACGCTGGAGCTGGACCTGGGTTTGGAAGCTCTCTCTCCCTCTTACTAGCTGAACTCCTACAGAGCCTTAGTTTCCACATGTGTAAAATGGATCTCCCACCCAAGGTCATCCAAAGTGAGTAATTCTCCCAATCGTAGTCGATAATGAACGTTAGTTTCTTCCCTCCCATTGTGAACTTGAATGCTATATTATGAGGGACTCTAATTAATAGGGATATGTAATGCTAGGTGCCCTAACAGGCAAATCCCAAATCCCAATGGCTTAAGTTTATTACTCACTGGAGTTAAGCCTAATGTGGATCTGGTGTCCTTTATTGGTTACGTTGCCATTGCACACCTCTAGAGCACATGGCTCCAATCTCCATGGCAAGGGAGGAAGAGGTAGAGGTGGCACACGCAGCACTTCTGCTCACAAGCATTCACCAGCACTAGTCTCATGACCCGAGTCTAACTGCAAGAGAGGCTGGAAAACATGCTGAGCATGTGAAGTCTTTGATGAGCATAAAGTGTCTTTTCCATGACTCCACTGAGTCCATAGTTGCCAGGTGGTCTTTATTCAATGGTTCTTCCAGGCATGCCTCCAGCATATAAAAGGGACTGTCACAGCTAAAAGAGATTTGATGAAAAGACTTCTCACAATTGGCAACTGGAAGACATGGTTAATCTGAGTGGTGCATACGATGTGGACAGCCAGAGGGGTCTGTATTGGGGCAGTACATGGGTATCACTAAATGCCCATGATCTGTATCAATGAATCTGCTTTTGAGGATGAGTTTAGCAAAGCGACTCATGGAAATCAAAATTCTCACAGTTGGGGAACACTGAGACCCAAAATACACATTGCTTCCTTTTAAAGGAAAAACCAGCTAAGTTCTACTGGGAAACCTCAAAAAGGAAGAGTAGACCTTGAGCTAAAAGAGTTTGTTTTTCATGAGTTCAAGATTAGATTTTCAGGAAAATGAGTTACCATCCAACCTCAGCTTTAACTAATTGATTCTATTTGGGAAGTACTGATTAAGCACCTACTGTGTGCACAACACTATACTAGGTGTCATTTAAAAGGTAGCTGGGTAATTATGATCCCCGGAAGGTGTAGACTAGCTACTCAGGGTATATACTCATTCTTCTGTGGTTTAGTCTGGGAACAGGATGCTAATGGCAAGTTCTGTGGGGAAGGTGCAGATCCTTCTGGAGCACATTCTTTTGTTGGTGTGAATTTATTTTAGACTATTTCTCTTTCCATTTTTTTTTTCCTTTAAAATGTTCCCAAGGGCCGGCCCTGTGGCACACTCGGGAGAGTGTGGCACTGGGAGCACAGCAACGCTCCTGCTGCGGGTTCGGATCCTGTATAAGAATGGCCGGTGCGTTCACTGGCTGAGCGCGGTGTGGGTGACACCACACCAAGGATTGCAATCCCCTTACCGGTCACGAAAAAGACAAAAAAAATAAAAAAATAAAAATAAATAAAATAAAATGTTCCCAAAATAATTGAAATGGGGCAGGGCTCTGGATAATTTAAACGTTTAAAAATCTAAACATCTGATTCAGAGTTTACTTTCTCTTAAACCTATGCGTTGATATGAACAACTTCAACTTGAGTTGTCAGACCCCTTTTCTTGCAATATATTCCTTCCTTTTTCTTTCCTACAATCTTTTGATCCATTTATAAACTATAACAATCATAAGGATGTGTCACTTCTATCATATTTTTAATCCATGCTAGGATCTCTAAGTCATTTGTGAACTTACTGGGAGGCAATAAACTGTGAGTTAAATAATGTTATGAAGTATCCAAAGAATGTCACAAACTTGGGTTGAAGGGCAGATTTGTCACATGTAAAATATTAATTCAAATATTTGGTCTAGAGCTTTAAGATCAGCTCATTCAGAGATTTTTGTCACTGCGGACTTTGGGCCAATAACTTGTAGAAGACTGGTGAGTTTCTTCACTCACCATCTTCAGGATCTGAAAGAATAATAGAATTAGAGCATTTTAGAACTTAAATGAATACTTACAATCCCTGCATCCAAAACCCTTAATTTTACAAATTGATGCTGATAGGGGGTACCCATCTTCAGGATCTGAAAGAATAATAGAATTAGAGCATTTTAGAACTTAAATGAATACTTAAAATCCCTGCATCCAAAACCCTTAATTTTACAAATTGATGCTGATAGGGGGTACACTACTAGCCAAGTTTACATAGTAATTTGAAACCAAGTCTTCTGACTCCAGCCAGCACTAGAAATTAATATCCCTCAAAAAAAGAAGAAGTGCATTCAGTTTGCTGTGCAAGAAACAGGCCAGTTATTTGCTAGAAAGCATAGCAAATCCCATATCTTAGTTGATTTTCTTGACTTAGAAAGAAAAACAAATGACATAAAGTAGTTTCAAATTAAATCTTTAAGAAACACTTTCAGTACTCAAAAGGCCGATGACAAAGGAACCCTTGAATTCTCCCATAGTTTTGTTCTTTTGTGAGCTCCATCACCCTCCTTGACCCTACTCAGCCAAAAGACCATTGAAATTAAATGTGCAAGTGAGAGATGTAGATCTCTGATAGTTTATCAGAGCTGAGCAAAGTCTCATTAATAATTTTGAAGACTGAGCACGTGCTTTGGAAGATTCTTTAGCTGGTGCCTTAGTTTGGAGTTGGCTTCTTCTAGCGATTCTGCCTTTCAAATGATAAGTGAAGCAGTAATCACTTATACATACTTATTAAGAATTCTCTTCTTTGTTTTGATAGTGAACTTGGCATTTCCAGTCTCTAGCGTAATTTCCATGGTATGTGGTGCTCTTTCTTCCTTGCCCAGCAAATTTGGCTTCAGGTTTGATTGGATCTGATTTTTCTGCCGCTTCTATACAGAACTTGCACAGGGTCCTGAATATTTAAATAGCAGAACTGGATTACAGCTGAGAGATTTGCCATGCAGTTGTTTTTCATGTTTCCCTGCGCATCTTTGTTTACCGGCAAAATACCTCCAATTTCATGCAAAATGCTAATAGGAGTAATTCATTTTATTTATCTTCATTATGCTCATTTCATTCCTCTTAGAATGCCAAGATTTTTATAATAGCCTCAAAAATTGCATATATGCCTAAGTAAATAGTAATTCTGGAGCAAAATAGAAACAGGAAAAATCATCCAAAGATACAAACCCTGGAAAATTGCTTTTCCCGCTGATTCTAAAAGTGATTCCTTTGAAATATAAGTGAATGCACTTCTATTTTAAGAAATGTGATCATGAAAATTTGATGTCCTGTGCCCACTGAATCATTAAAACAATAGTTCTTCAAAATGGGCAGCCTTGCTCATTCCTTTGAAAAGAAGTAGGCAGACAGGTAAATAATAGATGCCAGCAGGTAATCATTGAAAAGAGGTTTGCCGACTATAAAGCTCAACCCTCCTTTGACTGTTAAGTTTTTCCTTGTTTTACTCTTCTTCATATTGTAGCTTATCAAGTTCCCTCTTAAAAGATGCCAAGACAGGTAACTGCATCTTCCTATGTATTAAAATGACATTATTAGGGATATGCCTTCTGCAAATTTGATTGAACCAATGAATCTCCCACCTGTAAGTTTACTCCAGGACGCCTGGCCAGGGTCCCATTCCAGGTGGAGCCCTCAGCATGCCCTCCTTAAGTCAGTTGGCTCTGCATTTGTGTTCATGGAAATCAAGTAGGCAGCTTCTCCCTGAAGGCTGCCATATCAGATCAGCACATCCTCGAGCACCACCCCTGAGCAAGCGAGAGTGTGAGCTCTCCCTTGGTTCTCTGTCAAGTGGCCCTCTCTCGTCACAGTCCTTAATCAACGGAGCCATTTGGGGCCACAGCTTGTGTGATCTGATTCTCATCACACAGTCAACAAACAGTGCAACCAGGATATATGCTCAGGCAGTTCCCATCGGGAACTGTTAATGCACAGAACTTCATATAAGCAAAAATAAAATAATCCCATTTATTAAAAAAACAACAGCAAAACGCTATATAATGTCAGCTTTCTGAGAAATTAGTTAAAATGTGTCATAAATTTACTTCATGTATGGGGCCGGCCCGGTGGCGCACTGGATAGTGCGCCGCTTGGGAAGCGCGGCAGCGCTCCCACCCGAGGGTTTGGATCCCACATACAGACCGGTTCCCGCTCACTGGCTGAGCAAGGCGCGGGAGCA
>NW_007726767.1:94339-97358 GCF_000696425.1 Galeopterus variegatus
GGTTGCGATCCGTTGCCGGACACGGAAAAAGACAAAAAGACAAAAAAAAAAAAAAAATTTACTTCATGTATTAAATGATATCTATGTACTAATTTGTTAATAATAGTAACAGGTATTTGTGATAGTAACTGAGATATTTGTAAAACTGTATGGAACATTTTTTTAAACATTAAAACTCCTCTTTTCTATAAAATTTTTCACACTGCCTGTTTGATAAGTAAGCTTGATTTAGGGGAAATTCTGATCTGTTTTGTGTGTATCGCGGGCATCCTCATGTTGGGTTGATAGCAAAGCCCTAAGGCTAAGGACCCCATGAGAGGAAATAAGTCATCATTGTAAGGCCACTCAATAGATGGGGCAATAAGTCTATTTAGAGAAGCGTGCTTTTCACTTCTGTAAGTAGAGGAACTCACAGCTGCGGCCACACCCCTGCAGCTCCAATCTGACTGCAGATCCACCAAAAATCTAATCGTCATGCAGGCTACAGCACGAGCAAGGGACAGAAGGCTGGAAGCCACAGTGGAGGACAAAAACTGGGCACAAGAGTTGGTATAAAAAAGTTCAGTTGTTATCAAAATAGTGAGCTGACTACGAAAAGCCAGTGCATGAGAGACATGACATCTTCCAAACATTATAGTCATGATGAGGAAGAGGGAGGCAGAGAAGTTAGACCTTCTATCCTATATTGCCACCCACGGTCCCCACCTCAGACGGTACAGTTATTGAACATTTGCGTAACTGTTGCTGGCCTGTCAGCACTATTCTTTGTAGCCTTTTGACAGTGCTCAGGTTTTCTTTTTTCTTCTTTTTAATGCTCTAGAATCCTCCATCTTTATTTATTTTTATTGATTATGCATGTTCATGGAGTACAAAGCTGACCATCACCACCTGTGCCAAGATGTGATGGTCAGATCGATACTATCAGCATGCCCATTGCCACAAATTGTGATTATTCCCCGTGTCCCCCACCCAATTAATCCCTGGCCTCCCCCCCCCACCTTGCAACCCTATGTGTGCTCTCCCTCTGCAAGTCCACCATGCCACTGTGGTCTTTCTTTCCTTCCTCCTTTCTCTCTTAGCTCCCACTTATGAGCGACCACATGCGGTATTTCTCCCTCTGTGCTTTGCTTATTTCACTCAACATAAGTTTCTCCAAGCTCATCCATGTTGTGAGTGGCAAAATTTCATTCTTTTTTGTGGCAGAGTAGTATTCCATAGTGTATATATACCACAGTTTCCTTATCCCGTCATCCACTGATGGACATTTAGGTTGGTTCCATATCTTGGCTATTGTAAATAGAGCTGCAGTGAACATGGGAGTGCAGGTGTCCCTTCAACATGATGATTTCCATTCCTTTGGGTATATATGGAATGGATCATATGAAAGATCTATCTGTAGTTCTTTGAGAAACCTCCATGCTGTTTCCATAGTGTCTGTACTAATTTACAGTCCCACCCACAGTGTAGGAGTGTTCCCTTCTCTCCACACCCTCGCTAGCATTTATTATTCTCTGTCTTTTTGATTATAGCCAGTCTGACTGGGGTGAGGTGATATCTCAGTGTGATTTTAATTTCATTTCCCTGATGACTAGTGATGTTGAGCATTTTTTTAAGTGCCAGTTGGCCATTTGTATGTCTTCCTTCAAAAAATGTCTATACAGTGGCTTAGCCCATTTTTTAATTGGGTTATTTGTTTTTTACTGTGTAGTTGCTTGAGTTCCTTGTATGTTTTGGATATTATTCCCTTGTCGGATGTATAGTTTGCAAAAATTTCTCCACTCTGTGGGTCGTTGTTTCACTCTGTTGATTGTTTCCTTTGCTGTGCAAAAGCTTTTTAGTTTGACATAGTCCCATTTATTTATTTTTTCTTTTGTTGCTTGTGCTTTTGGACTCTATTCATAAACTCTGTGCCCAGTCCTAGTTCCTGAAGTGTTTCCCCAATATTTTTCCTCAGTAGTTTCACAGTCTCAGATCTTAAACTTAAGTCTTTATTCCATTTTGAGTTGATTTTGGTATACGGTGAGAAGTGCAGGTCTAGTTTCATTCTTCTACATATGGATGTCCAATTTTCCTAGCACCACTGTTGAAGAGACAATCATTTCCCCAATGTATGTTCTTGTTGCTTCTGTCAAATGTCAATTGGCTGTAAGTCTGTGGGTTGATTTCTGGGTTCTCTATGGTGTTCCACTTGTCTGTGTGTCTATTTTTATGCCAGTACCATGCTGTTTTGGTTACTATAGTTTTGTAGTTTTTCAGTGTAATGTGTTGAAGACCCAGCAGATTACATCTTTCTAATCTAATCAGGCTTAAAAACTACACAGCACGGTGGCTGAGAAATGACCCATTTCGTTTTGTATTGGGGAACCAAAACAATTTGCATCTAGTGAGCTGTGACAGTTTTTGTGGTTCTGCTCCATGGGCTGGTACTTCAAGGAGATAGTTTTCAGGCATTGGTGACACTCTTTGGCAGAGGCTTGCAAACTACAGCTGGTAGGCTGTGTACAGCTAAATCAGTACACAGCCTATCTTTTGTCAATAAAATTTTATTGGAACACAGTCACTTCATTCATTTATGTACTGTCTGTGGCTGCTTTCCCACCATATGGCAGAGTAGGTGGTTGTGACAGGGACTCTGTGGCCTACAAAGACTAAAGTATTTACTCTCTGTCCCTTTGAGGAAGAAAGAGATGACACATTTAAGGACATAGACTGAGGACATTGAGAGAAGATGGCCTTACTCTCACAGTGTTGACCCTGGATGCATTTAGGACGTGCATATGCTTAAAATATCTCCATTAGAGGAGGAAATTATATTTATCCTCACATGTGTTTTTCTTTGCTTATCTCTCTAATTGTCAAGATGATTCCATTTACTTATTAATCCAAATCTGCCTGTGAAGCACCATATAGCAAACAAATTATGGTGGGGATACAGTCTGGTTTTTATTTTTTTTTTATTTTTTTTATTTATTTTATTTTATTTTTCTTTTTGTCTTTCTTACTGACTGGTAATGGGATT
>NW_007726767.1:98048-144645 GCF_000696425.1 Galeopterus variegatus
GGAAATTATATTTATCCTCACATGTGTTTTTCTTTGCTTATCTCTCTAATTGTCAAGATGATTCCATTTACTTATTAATCCAAATCTGCCTGTGAAGCACCATATAGCAAACAAATTATGGTGGGGATACAGTCTGGTTTTTATTTATTTTTTATTTTTTTTATTTATTTTATTTTTTTTTCTTTTTGTCTTTCTTACTGACTGGTAATGGGATCGCAACCCTCGGTGTCGCGTCTGTACCGGGGACTGGCAACGGGATCGCAACCCTCGGTGTTGCGCCCGCGCCACGCTCAGCCAGTGAGCGGGAACCGGTCTCCACATTGGATCCAAACCCTCGGCGGGAGCGCCGCCACACTCCCAAGCAGCGCACTCTCCAGTGCGCCACCAGGCCGGCCCAGTCTGGTTTTTAATATTTGATTTATTACCTGAGCAATTAGAAAAGCTGCTTCAAGGACAACCAGGTGTCATCAAAAGCAGCTCAGTACAGCTGTTGGCCAGCTCAGAAGGGACTAGCTGTGCAGACAGACTAGGAGTGAATCTGTTTAAGCAGAAGATGTGTGTTGTCCTTAAGAAGAGAAGGCCACAGCCATGCCAGGCAGCCCTAGTTTGGAAATACATATCAACAGGAGTGATGAGCGTCACCTTGTTTTCTGCAGCTGAAGCTTGGTTCTAAGTCCTGCAAGAAAAGGCGGAGACTACAGGGAGTGTTGCCAACGATTAAAAATTAAATACTTAAACATGACACCTTGGGCACAAGTTTCACCTCAAAACTCTAACCTCAGGACAAGTGATACCTAAATTGAGTGTCCCACAGATCTGATGAGATGTGGCAGCAGCTGCAACAAATTTCAAAATCTTATAATATGTCTGGGATATGTGTATAGCACCGTGGTAAGAGGAAACTGACAAAACCTCTACATGATGCTTATCACATGAAGAAAAACTATGTTTTATACACAAACACACACACACACGCATGTGCACACACCTGCCAGGAATGTCCATCCTTCTAAATGGAAAGGAGATGCTGAGAGAGGTCCCTGTGTGTTGTGGTGGTCCATTGCTTCTGGCCCTTTCCACGTTCCTCTACCGTGAGTAATGGCTGGCTGAGAAGGCTGGCTTTTAGGACTCTGAGTAGCCGAGTGGCCCTGTCTGCTGTGTGTGGGATTCTGTTTGCCAGACACTTAGCCCCACAGTGACCTCTTGTTTGAAATGCATTGGGCCAGGACCCTGGCTGCAGGCAGGTGTTCTCCTGGAAGGAGGAAATAGCTTCTCCGACAGAGGGGAATGCTGTACCATGAGGACGGCATCGGTTTTGCTGGGGGCTTCCTGGGAAGGACGTTGCAGTTATGGCACTGGGCTGCTGATGGAATCTGCCCGAGTTTTCCCATGCCTCCAACTGGACTATCTCAGCATGGAGAGGCTGCCCGCCCCTCTGCCAGTGCTGCTTGCTCTTTGATTTCCTTCTGGCCTCAAGTGTCAGAGTGCACGTGGGGAGGATGAGGGCAGGTGTGTGCATGGTGTATGTGTGTTGTGTGTATTTGATGTGAGCAGAATGTGAGGGAATAAAACAAAAATCTGTCAGGGAGGGAAGAGAATGTGGACTATTATTTACCAGGCTGAGATCTAACAGTCTGTGGCAGGTGCATGCTGTGAATTCATGCTCTCTTTTTGCTTGTCCTGTTTGAGGCATGATTGTTTCTACTCTCAAGGAATCTCTAAGTCATTGAGTAGATAAGCCAAAGAAACTAATGAGAACTCGTTTATATTTATTTTCAATATAATCAGGGTAAAGTCTATATGAAACTTCCATATCACTCTCCATTTTTCTATCCGATTTCCTCTTTCCCTTTCCTATATAAATAGATCTTTTCCTGAATTAAATAAGCCCATTCCATTATGATTAAAATTCCTCATATTTTGATCTCCTCAGATTTAACAAATACATGTTCAAAGAATGTAAAAATGCAAATTCAGACTGGTTACACATTCCTAAAATCACCATACTGCCAGAAAAAAAGGTTTGGAGGGAGGGGTCTTGCTCTGGATTGTATTGTGTCCCCCAAAGTTTTATGTACTGGAAACTTAATCCCTACTGTGACAGTGTTAAAAGGGTGAGAAATCCTAGTATGGTAATTGAAAGGTGGGGCCTTGAAAATGTGATTAGATTGTGAGGACTGTACCCTTGCGGATGGTTTGATCCATTCGTGGAGCAATGGGCGTGGTTCTGATGGTTTTAAAAGGAGAGCAGATGAGGTCAGCTCTCTTGTTCATGCCACATCTGCCATGTGACACCCTGGGTGGCTGTGAAGTCACCACCCTCACCAGATATGTTCCCTGGACTTTGGACTTCCCAGCCTCTGAAACTGTAAGGAATAAATTTTCTTTCTTTATAAATTACCCAGTTTCGGGTATTCTGTTAAAAGCGACAGAAACAGACTAATACAGGTATTTTTGTTACATCACATATATAGAAAAGTGTGTTTTGTGAGAGAGTATCAGGCCACAGGAGAGCACTTAGAGATGAATGAGCATAACGATAACTATTTCCATACCATTCATTTGAGCTACAGGGCTATCGGTTTAAAAATGAAGCTTTAGGGGCCGGCCCGGTGGCGCACTGGAGAGTGCGCCGCTTGGGAGCGCAGTGGCGCTCCCACCGAGGGTTCGGATCCCATGTGGAGACCGGTTCCCGCTCACTGGCTGAGCGCGGTGCGGGCGCAACACCGAGGGTTGCGATCCCGTTACCGGTCAGTAAAAAAGACAAAAAGGAAAAAAAAATGAAGCTTTATATTTAAAATTATGGAACCATGGGTCAAAAAAGGTCGAGGATATGAGACTTTTAATAAAGGAGAACTATCAAAAACTTAGCGAAATAATGTGGTTATCTATCAAAGCAAGTGTCTCTTCCTCCTCAGGTAATTCCTAAAGGTCTCAAATCTGAGTAAATTCATGAGAAAGGAAGACTTTCCCTACCATGATCTTCCCCATCAGTCAAAGTTCCAGCAGGAAACAGATGGTTCACATATTTACAATAGGACTAATTACCAAGATGTAGGCAGGCTCCAGAATCCTCAACACAGAGCTCCGGGCAGCCTCTCTCAAACGACCAGAGTTGGTAAATGAGATGAACCTATTTTTCAGTGTGATTCATGTCGATTCCTGTTAGTTGCATCTTCCATAAGAACCAAGAAAGCAATAGACTTCCTGTCTATTTTTATATGAAGTTATAGATATGTAGGAGATTCTCATATGCAGCAGGTTAAGAGAGGAGTTAAGTTCTGACCTGAGAAAGACCTGTCCCTTAGTCCCCCAAGGCTAGGAGGCTAACACCTCACGAACTCCACAGAGTTTTATTACATTTCATGTCTTCTTTTTAATTCCCACCACCCAGCACCTTATCCTGAAAATGTTCAACTGGTATATCTTGAATCATATCCAGTTAAATAGAATTAAATTGAAATAAAATGAATACTAGATAGATGTTAAGCCCATTCATCTAAATTATGGCTCCTAACTCCTTCAGAATCGTATTTCCATAAGATAGAAAACAAATCTCACTTTTTCCCCTGTAGATGGGGGGAAACTTTGCCTACTCTATTTTTTTTTCTTAATTGCTCAGTGATCTCCCTCATTTCAGTAAAGTTAATAATGACCGAACCCCTTTCAGTATATATAAGGTATCTCTGATTCCTCAGATGCCCTCTAAACTTACCTGCTTGCCTTTTGCCCACATTTTATAATACCTTCTCCAACGTTTTATTATACTATCTAGAGTCATCATTCTCAAGCTTTAGTGTGCACGTGAATCTCCTGGAGATCTTATTGAAATGACACAGATTGCCAAGCTCCTCTTGCGGAGTTTCTGATTCAGTCAGTCTGGAGCCTGATCATCTGCACAGTGAACAAGTTCCCAGGTGACGCTGAGGCCGCTGGCCCAGGGACCACACTGAGAAGCCCTGACTTAAAGAGACACTTTATAGTCCTGAATGTGTGTTTAAATCACCTGGGAAGCTTTAAAAATAGATATATACTAGTGTCCAAGCTTCACCCTCATATATTCTGATTTAATTGGTTAAGAACGTGGCCCAGCCATAGATATTTTTTAAGAGTAACACACATTATTCTAATATGCTACAGGATTGAAAACACCTGACTCAGAAACCATGCGAACTGGCAGCAATCAGGAAAATAGACAAAATGCTGTAGGAAGAGGACCAAGGATGGGCTTGAAGTATAACTCGAGATGATTTTCGTTTTCACTAGTCTAGTGAAGAGTGGTAATTAGGTTAGAGATGGAACCGACACACTAGCTTTATGTCAGTCTCAGTCTTCTGCCTTGACCTCTCACGACATCATGTGAAACTTGCTGCAGACTCTGATGGAAGATTATTAAAAAATACTTTGTGCTCCTAGGAGAATTGTTAACTTTTATGATAGGTACCCAGTGAGCTATTTATTGGAAAGCAGGCGGGGGGGGGAAGCAAAGGCTAAATTTTAGTTTTTAAGGTTTGGGGAGAGGCTAATGGCAAAAGATAAAACATGGTATATATTTGATGGCAGAACTTTATTAAATCATCCATGTACAGTCATCCTTGCTGATATTATTCTTATATGTAGCTCTAATTGAAGGCCTAGACCAATTTCTGACATGCAGCACATGCATGGATGGATGGATGGATGGATGGATGGATGGATGGATGGATGGATGGATGGATGGATGGGTGGATGGATGGATGAAGCCAAAGGTGGCCAGATCTCTCCTCGGTCATTTCAAAGTGGTAGAATATTGAACACTTATTTCTTATTCCTGCATTACTTAGCTTTTGGCATCACATTGTTTTGGCATTCGTTTTGATTGATTCTTCATGGAAAAATAGCGTTGTTAAAATGCATATGTTCAGTTAACTTCATTAACTATCTTCATTTCTCTTGTAACAATTCAGACGCTCTAAGTGAAATCTTCCTGATTGCTGATATCGGGTTTACATCCAATCATCCTAATAACATTGAAAATGTTCACTGTGTAAGCTCTGAGGCTGCTCACAGTTTGTTTTTTAATGAGTGTGATGCCTGGTTACACATGCAATCCCCTTGTTATTCCAAAGCTGATTTCAACTCCACATGTTCTCCCTCGTTGTCACCTCACGGCACCGTATCTTAGTTGTAGGACCTTGCTCTGAGGCCACAGCCTTCAGTTTATAAAGGCAGAAATATTCACTTAAGCATAACCCGTTTATCTGTTTGAGGTAAGAGACTTTTTTTCAAGTTACCAAAAATAAGATCTCATGCTTTGTACTTATTTTTAAAAGGGACTTTCACATCTCATTCATTGGGTCCTCCCAGCAGTCCTACATAGCAGGCGGGCTAGCTGCTGTTAGGACCATTTGTCATACAGAGCAATGGCACATGGAGATCACAAGAGCCGTGCAGTACACCCCAGCAATTTTGGGGTCCCAGTCCATTTTCCCCTTGCTGGGCTCTCTCCTGTAGCCAGGCTGGTTGTGCCTACGTGAAGGAGAAAACTGAAGATGATTGAAATTCGTGGAAAGAGTCGGGTGTGTGGGTCAATAATAGTAAGAGTCGTTCTGCCCAGTTTGCAGACAGGGAAGGCGAAGGGTGTCGTATTGAGGTATAAAAGCAATGCTGCTGTTCCGCCCTCCCAGAGGGACCTCTTCCGCAGCAGGAACGCCTGTGCAAGTTCAGAGTGCTCCTTCATCCCCATGGGCACAACTGCAGGGTTGAGGTATTGCTAATTGATTTAATCATCCAAAGTCTATGGAGCCCCTACTGTGTGCCAGGTGCTATACTAAATGCTAGGAGCCCAGAAATGAATAACACGTAACTTGTGCCTTTGAGGCATTCACAGGCCAGCTGAGAAGAGCTTCCTATAATCGGGTGCTGTCAAGTAACGGACATGGCCATCGTCAAGACAGAGACACAGCAGAGGGAGCTGCTAGTTCTGGTAGAATCAGAGCGGGCATCACGGCTTCCCTTGACCATGGGTATGTGATTGGGCTATCCCATGGTGATAAGGGAGCAAAGGTAAACAAGGTACTGGGGCCACATTACACTGACATTGTGGGGCGTGGTGTGGAGCCAGTGTGGACTTTATTCTTCGTGCAGTGACAGGCCACAAAAGACAGTTAGCAGAGGAGTGGGACAATCTAGCTACGGCCTCCCCATGCTTCCTTCTCTGCCAACCCCAGCAACTGAGTTCTAGGAAGTCTCTCTGAGACTGGCAGTTTGAGAACTCTCTTTGCTCCATTGCACAGAGATGGAAAGGCTGAGGCCCAGAGAGGAATGCCAGCTTGTTCGAGGTCCCGTACCTGTTAAATAGGAGACCCAAGCTGGTCACTGGCATGCGTCATGCTGCACTGAAGCTACCATGAGGAGAGGGCACCTCTGAGCTTACATCATATGTGACACCTGCTGAGGAGAACCATCTAGCTATGGCCTTCCCTCCTACCTTCTCCTGTGCTTAGTATTAGTCTGATTCTGTTGCTTATAACAGAATACCTGAAACTGGGTCATTTACAAAGAAATGACATTTATTTCTTACAGTTTTGGGGGCTGGGAAGTCCACGGTCCAGGGACACATCTGGTGAGGGCTGCTTCTGCAGCAATGCAGGGTATCACATGGAGAGAATATGCTGAGCAAGAGAAAGCTAACCTTCTCACTTGCTCTCCTTTTAAAGCCATCAGAACCATGCCCATTACTCCATGAATGGATCAATCTGTTCACTAGGGCACAGTCCTCACAATCTAATCACCTCTTAAAGGCCCCACCTTTCAAATACCATAATAGGATTTTCCATCCTCTTAACACTGTTACGATGGAGATCCAGTTTCCAATACATGAATTTTGGAGGGACACTTTTGACCCGTAGCAAAGAGGAAGATGTGAGACCACCAAAAGCCTAGGGAAGAAAACAGTTCAAGAAGTAGCTGTCAGTCAAAGGATAGAGAGAGGTCGAGTAAAATGAGGCTCTACAAAGGCCCTTGGATCAGGCAGTTAAGTCATCAGTGAGCTTAAGAACTGACTCAACAGAGCAGGATTTCTCAGCCTCGGCACTATTGATGCTTTGGGCTCGGTAATTCTTTGTCGTGGGGGCTGTTCTGTGTATTGCAGGAGTTTACAGCAGTCCTGGCCTCTGCCCACTAGATGCCAGCAGCACCCACCCAATTGTGACAACCAGAAGTGTCTCCAGACATTACCAAATGTACTTTGGGAGTCAAAGTCACCCTTGGCTGAGAACCAGCATGGTAGAGTGGTGTAGACATAAACCAGATTGGATGGGTTATTGAGGCCTAGAGCACGGACCCCTCTTTCAAGAGGTCTGGCAGCAAAAAGCAGACAGTAGTGGGTGTGAGCTGGAGGAGATGGGGTTAGGAGAATGGATTTTTGTTTGTTGTTGTTGTTTTTAATTTTTTAAATTGTGTTTTATTTCTAATGAAGAACACATTTATTTGCTTTAAGGAAAGAACTAGAAAATGGGAAAGGTTAAAGATAAGCAATAGGCTTGGAGCAGCATCCATTCAATTATTTCATGAATATTAAGTATCTCCAGTTACAGACTCTGGGCCCAGCTCTGCAGATGCCATGGTGAACAAATGAGAGGCTCCTTGTTCAAGAATTACTGGAAATTTCAAAATGGCAGCAGAGCCTAAAACCCCAAGCACAGGGCCCTTCTGTGTAGGGAGTGCCCAGTGTGCCTGCTCAGATCCTGTGCCCAGGAAACAGCCCTGGTGGTGAGTGAGGCTGATGTGGCCCCTGCCTCCGAGCAGAAACCTTGGGGTCCAGTGGACAAGACAGGCAGTAACGGGAAGGACAGCAAGCACTAGGGTGTGGGAAGTGCAGGACCATTGTCACATACCATAGAGTCACCTTAACCAAGAAGTTAGGGAACAGAAAGTGGTATTTAAGGCTTGCACTGCATCATTAGGGATTATCGTCAGTTAGCCTAACAAAGAGGAAGGGGAAGAACGAGCACTAGGGTGTGGGAAGTGCAGGACCATTGTCACATACCATAGAGTCACCTTAACCAAGAAATTAGGGAACAGAAAGTGGTATTTAAGGCTTGCACTGCATCATTAGGGATTATCGTCAGTTAGCCTAACAAAGAGGAAGGGGAAGAACGTTATACATATGCGGAAGGACATGCACATCTGCAGGGAACCAAGAGGACATGGTTAAGTCTGAGGGACAGGAGTGGGGAGGCTCTCAGCAAGTGGGTAGATTGTGAAGAGTCCTGCAGAACATTGAGTGTTTTGACTGCATCCTGTGGGCACTGGAAGGCATGCTTAGTTTTCAAGCAGGGAGTGCTGTGATCAGATTTGCCCATTAGAAAGACAGTTCTGATAGGCTGGCAGCAACCGGGAGAGATGCTGGTGGCCTGCTGTCCCAAGGCGGTGGTGGTGGGATGGAATGGGAGATGGTTCAGACACAGGACTTGGTGGCTGATTGGCCGTCAGGGGTGAAGTTCAAAGAGGATGATTCTATTTCCTGGCTTGGGCATCTCAACAGGGGTCAGATGCAAAACTACTTGGAGAGGAGTGTATATTGAAGGGAAGAAGATGAATGAATTCATTTGGGGCCCTTTAAGTTTGACAGCTGATAGTATAAGGAAGTAGTTGGAAAGGTGGTCAGGAACTCAGAAATTATGACTGCAGGTTGAGACTTGGGGTCATCAGCGTATTTGTGCTAGCTGTAGTCATGAGTGTTGATGAGCTTATCCAAGGAGCGTGTGTGGCATTGGAACTGGTAGGATCTGGGTTAAATAGTTACTAAATGAGCACCTATTATGTTCTCCGTGTTTTCTCAGGAACCGGGGATGTGGCGATGACCAAAGCCAGGCAGAAATGCCCCAGCCCTCGTGGAACCCACAAGCTCTCTGGGAAAATTCCAAAGGAAGTAGAAGGGATGGATTTCAGAGCTTCTCCCTTTCCCCTGACCCTGCCATGCCCTCTCCACTCAGTCTCCCATCTAGGCTACCTGTTAGAAAACTCCCGTCTCCTCCTGCCTTAGGAAGAGGGGCCCTTGTTTTCTATCATGCTGCATGAATACTTTTTATATTTCCTCTTTCCATCTGTCTGAAAATGCAATGGCCTCCCTCTGGTGCTGAGATACAGAAAACCAGTTATTTCTGCTTTTCTTTGTCCTGAAATGCAGATACAGCTTCCAAGATCCAGACTTTAAAAACAGGGCTATCAAAACAATAAGCAGTCCTAAGTGCTAATGAAAGCTGTGACCTTGGTGTGCTGGAGCTGGCGGAAGGCTCATTAGCTCTGTGCCGCAGAACTAATGCTTGTCGGTGTTCATGAGTCAGACCAGCACAGCCTACAAGGGTGTTGTCACTTCTCTGGGGAGATGCTGTGATGCACAAAGACACTGCTCCCTGCTCGGCATGTATTTAAAGCATCTCTCCACCACGTTCTCCAGCAGTCTCCTTTCTCCACGGCCAGAACTGAAGTACTGTTTGTTATGGGTTTTTGTTTTTTGTTTTCACAGTCGTTTCATGCAAAAATGAAAAGCTCCATTTTATTTGATTGTTTCTTATGGTCACCAGTATAGATTGTGTTCTTCAGACTAAAAAAAGGCAAGATCCATTTTTAAATTTTGAAGGAAAGCAGAAGGCTCACATATGGCAGTTGATGGTGTGTGACATTTACACAGGAACCCAGTGATTTTTTTTTTAGTTCATGGTAAAGAGGGAATCATTTAGCCATGGTCCATGGTAAAGAAAAAATCATTTGAGAAGTGGAAAAAATGTTGCTTCTCAGAGATAGTTTGTAAACCACAGTCACATATATAGTAGCAAAACTATTTAAGATCACTTGAAAGTACATTAAACATCTAATTTCAGATAACTCACTTTATATAAAAGTTTGACTCCAAAGAAATTCTCTGAATATGTAACCTCATGTGACAAAGGGGACCGTAGCTATAGTTAACTTAAGGATCTCGAGATGGGAATTAAATGATTTAACATACACAGAGTACTTAGATCCATGTCTGTATATTGCAGGCATTAAATCAGCATTATCTTATTAAATTATTACTTATTATTTGCAGAGGAAAGAACATAGGCCTAGCTGGTTCACTACCTTGTCCAAGGCAAGTAGGTTCAGAACATTTTTTTTTTTAATTTAATGTTAGTCTAAATCAGACAGTTAGTTAAATCTACTAGTGTAGGGGTGGAAGGAAAGCTTCCTTTCTTCCCATTAGAGGTTTGCTGAAAATGAACTGACAAAAAGCAGATTAATCAGAGAAAAAGGCACCAATTTGCTTAATGTGCATAAAGCACAGGAATCACAAGAGAGTAAGTACCCAATAACCCACTGAGGTCCAGATGCTCCTATTCCCTATTTCACAGGGGAAGGGGGAGATGAGAGTGTAGCAATAAATGATTTTTAGGGGAAATGAATGAGCCCAATGAACAAAGTCCTGGGGTTGTGGGAAGGTGAGAGGCATAACTTCACTGTGAACAAAGTTTGTCTTATTACACAGATAAAGTCTCCCAGGTAATCTCTCAATCTGCCCTAGAAGAATAGACGAAAAGTCTGTCTGGCCATGGTGACAGCTCCCAGTCTCTTCTTTTCTCCAGTGGTTAATCTTCCTTTCCTGGTATTCGAGATTCGTACGGACAGTGTCTTAAGACAATTGCATTTCTTTTGCAAAGAAGTTTTCTTAGTCAGATAAGGAAATTCTAGAGAGTCCCTCCTGATGCTTCAGGAAAGAAAGAGATTCAGAGCAACAGGGAACAGGGGAAGGTCAGAGAGACCTTGGTTCTAAGGCCTTTCAGTTTTCTTTAATTCAGAACATTTAGCATGCCAAAGCACCATATTTGAGGGCATTATTCTCTGAGCCCCAGCACTAGCAAGGTGGGGGTAGGGGAGATTTAATACATTCAGAAGGCGTGTTGACTTTGAGTCTTGGCATTTTCATGCAGTTGACCTCTTCAGTGTGCTCTGCTGTTCCACTTTCTGTTAACCAAAACTTAGTAGATGTACAAGACAGATCACAAAATGAGCCAGGTGTTACTTGGTGAAGATGGCCAGATGCCCTGGGTGTACCCCTAAAATTCCAAAGCTAAAACTTTGTCCTTTTGGTTTGTGAAGTTGGGTCTGTTCAAAGACAAATCCCCCAAAGAAAGTAATATTTTAAACTAAGGCAAGTCATCCTCAGTATAGTCCAACTTGAGAGAGTAAGTAAAAGCCATCAATTGGGAACCCACTTATATTTCTAATGCCAAACATTACAAATCAGCGCTTCATTCTGCTTCCCTCCTGTCACAGTAAGACTTGGGGCTGGGCTCACTGGGCTGCACACAGCCTTTCTGGAACATTCAGGCTCAAAACAAGTGTAACCCCTGAGCATGCCAAAGAGAACTGGTAGTCAAGTCAAGTGCCCCCAACTTCAGTTTGCAACTTCTGACTAGTATTGTGGTTGTGCTAGACAGAATGTTGACACCCGCCCCCAAAGATGTCCAGGTCCTAATCCCCAAATCTCTGAATATGTAACCTCATGTGACAAAGGGGACCGTAGCTATAGTTAACTTAAGGATCTCGAGATGGGAATTAAATGATTTAACATACACAGAGTACTTAGATCCATGTCTGTATATTGCAGGCATTAAATCAGCATTATCTTATTAAATTATTACTTATTATTTGCAGAGGAAAGAACATAGGCCTAGCTGGTTCACTACCTTGTCCAAGGCAAGTAGGTTCAGAACACAGCCACAACTAGAACCCAAATCCCCTAATTCCTGAGCTGTTAGTGCTTTGTCAATACCATGTCACAACACCATATTCTACCAAATCTCATTTTCGAAGTCAAAACAACTAATTAGGGCATATGCCCTTCTGGAGGCCTTAGCTACATTTTATAACTAGGATTAGCCTTGATATTGTTGACCTAACAAGAAACTGAGACCAAATACATACAGCAAGATTTATTGAGCCAATATGACGATTGCAACCGGGGGGACACATAGGTCAGGTTGCCCTGAAAATGGGTTCCAGAGAGGGCCAGCAGAGCTTCACATTTTATAATCACAAGAAGGGGTAAGAGAGAGAGAGAAAGACAACCCCACCTGATTACTTCATCAGGTTTTCTCTTGGTCGTGCGTGACATATTTAGATTGGGGACTGTTACTAGATTACATCCTACATGCAGGGGTCCAGGGTAAGGGTAATAAGTATTCTAGGTTATTTTTTAGCTTTGTGGCACCATTATGACTGTTTCTGAGTAAAATGATCTTATTATAACATTTTTCAGGAAGAGTGAACATGATTACTGACTTATCCAAGATCTCCCAAGGCACTATCATTGAGCTGACCTGGTCAGAGCAGATTCTTTCAGTTATCAATATTCTCAGACCCTTTCTAGAGAAATAACACATAAGTTGAGGGCCTCATTTGAAATCATGTGTGTTTGACGGTAAGGCTGCCTAGTTTATAACAGAATTTTCTCTGGTTATAGTTCTGTCACTCTAAACATGACCCATAAGAAAAGCACAAAGGCCAGCACAGAACCAGGCAGCCTGTCTGGTGATGGAATCAGTGAGCGCTCAGCCAAAGCCTGTGGGAGAACACTCTGCAGATGCCTCTTAGCCAAAGACTCCAAAACACTGGCCAGACCTCCGAGATGCACGCTCCCCCTGAATCTGGAGGACTTGTTCAAAACCTACTGCTCGCCAAAGCTCTAGCTTGATTTAAGCCTGGATATTACCAAACAATTCCATAAAGGTGGCTGTGTATCCCTTGTAAAAGAAACAGGTATTCTTAAGGAAAGTAAACTGAAAGGTGAGAAAGCACCTCTGAGAAGATCTTTCATTCATAGTGGAGTCGTAAACTGCATTCCAGACTTATGACAACAAACCACTCAGTTGTATAATCCTGTGTATCCCTTGTAAAAGAAACAGGTATTCTTAAGGAAAGTAAACTGAAAGGTGAGAAAGCGCCTCTGAGAAGATCTTTCATTCATAGTGGAGTCGTAAACTGCATTCCAGACTTATGACAACAAACCACTCAGTTGTATAATCCGCACTTTTCTCCTGCAGCTTGAGAATGCTATTTTAGAAAAGACTTGAAGACTACCAAGTCTGAATCTAGACCCTCCAATATTGTGAATTTCCAAATACACAGCTGGCCCTTGTCAATGGGGATGAAGAACGCCTTCGTGGGACTGTAAAGGAAAAAGCAAAGTTTTTTTCTTTCTGTTCTCACGCTCAACATGGCACACTTGCATGACCAGATGTGTGGGGGTTTTTCCCCACACACCAGGCAATTCTCCAGTGGCCACAAACTGGGTGTCCTAAAATTCAGTTCAGTTCTGACACTATCTACCTGGGTAGTGTCAGATTCCACAGGTTAAGGGCTCAGTCCCACAAGGCTGCTTCTGCTTCAGACACCAGTCCCAAGTAGCAGGTTGTCACCCACACCGCTGACAGACTGGCTATAAATTGGGGTTTCTACAACCCCCTCCTAGGGTTCGATTAATTTGCTAGGATGGCTCACAGAATTCAGAGAAACACTTCACGTACATCCACCAGTTTACTGTAAAGATAGCATAAAAGGTGCAGATGAACAGCCAGGTGAAGAGGTGGATAGGGCAGAGTGTGGGGTGGAGGGGCAGCGGTGCTGTGACCTCTGCATGCCACCGTCCCAGCACCTCCACGTGTTCAGCAACCTGGAAACACATCAAATCTTGTTGTTCAAGTGTTTTCATAGAGCTTAACCTCCAGCCCCTACCTTCCCCCTTCCGATCTGAAAGTTCCAACCTGCTAATCACTGGGTGTTTCTGGTGAGGAGCCGCATGCTAAGGCTAGCTAGGGGCCCCACTGTAACTCACCTTATTAGTATAAACTCAGCTGTGATCAAAAGGGACTCACTATGGATAATAAAAGACACTCTGTCACTCAGGAAATTCCAAGGGTTTTAGGTGCTCTGTGATAGGAACCTGAGACAAAGAGCAAAATATGTTTCATTTTATACCACAGGGATGTTTTAAGGAGAAAATGAATAGTAAGTGAAAATGGTCTTATAAATCTAAACACACTTTAGAATAGAATTTCCAACAGTTTCGGGGTGCTGTCTGCTGTTTTGCGGGCAGGTATCTGACCAGAAGTCCTTTCTCTGGCCTTAAAGCCCTTGGCCTATCTAGCATGTGGGCTGTTGATACTGGGCTGTCACAGAGGCCAGGACAACAAGCACTGAATTTAAAATAGTTGCACTTGGAGACCCAGTGGACTTCATATTTTCACTCTAAGATTTCTCTTCAGTTTCCGTGATGTCAACATCTTGCCAACTGTAGGACCAGTTGCTGATATTTGGGGAGCGCCCACAAGCCCTCCGACTAGGAGAGGGCTTCTCTACGCCTTGGGTCCCTGTGAGGACACTGAGAAGCCACAGTGTTCCCGCCTCATACACACGCATCCCAGTGAGAGAAGCAGGATGCTGAGAGATTGCAGGGTTGTGAGATAACCACCCAGAGCTTCAAAAATACAGTGTCACTGTTCACGCTCAGGCCACCGCGTTGGTGTTGATCGTTCCTGGAACTTTATGCAAGCGTACGAGGCTGTAGTTCTCTTGGATGTCACCCATTCTCTAGCTACTTCTGTCACTCCGTGCCGCCTGCTGTCACTCTGCTCCCCCCCCCCCCATTGCGTCATAGCACGCTGACACACTTGCTGTGATGTTTCACCTGCTATGGTTCAATTATGTGCCCGGCCACAGGAGCATCATTTTGGATCCTGTTCATTTGTCATCCCATGTCTCACAAGGCTCTGGTGGTGATGGGTGGGGACAAGAAGAAGAGCAACTATTGTTCTTTGCAGACAGACACATTCTCGTACATCTCCCCGGGGCCGTGAGCCTCTTTATGCCCTGAGTCTGCACAAGTGTGGCAAGAGGGGGAAAGCAAGAGGCCACGTCTGAAGTCAGGAAGCCACAAGGAAAGAAAGGGACTTCTGTGAAGAGAAGAGTTCCCTCTGAGTTTCAGTCCACTTGCCTGGGGGCTCTGGAGGAGCAGGGCTGGGGAGGGGCAATGGGGGGGGCAGGGGCCAGCTGGGCGCGGCGTGACGCAGGGTGCCTTTCCTGGGGCTGCAATTGAGGAACTGAGGAGGCGTTGGTGGCGAGAGTCAGTCTGTCCGAGCACAGGATGGAGCAAGAACTCCAGCCACTGATTCTGTCTCATGTTTCTGCAAGGGCCCAGGAGATTAATGACCCAAGGAGGCTATGATATGGTCCAAAAACTTTTCCTGGATTTTTTCCGTAGGCGGCTGAGCCAGAGGCCAACTGCAGAGGAATTGGAACAGAGGAACATTTTGAAACGTAAGTGACTAAGCAATCACTGATGTTTGGTGGCGGCTTTTGTTGTTATTTGATTGTAGGCCACAAGGTTTTGCCTGGTGCAGAAATGACTGAGAACCCCCCAGACAGTTGAGGTCCTTGCGTGTTAGAACCACAGACCACCCCCCACCCCCAGAGAAGGCAAATTTTATCCCACTTTGTTCCTTAGAAGCTCACAGACTGCAAGCAGAACCTTCCCTTTAGTGCATTGTAAAGTCAGAGAGAAGCTGAAAAATTAGAGTGAGAGAATGTATTATTTAATGGCTTTGAGGTTAGGATCACCTTTACACCAAAATTGGCTTAACAGTGGTGAATGTGATATTGGTGGCTATCATGAGGACAATAGCCTTGTGAAAACTGGGACTAGAAAGCATGACTTTCCATGGCAGCTGGCTGCTGTTGATAAAATGCTTCGCCCCTTTGAACGTTACAAAGTCTAAGAAAGCATTTCCAAGTGCAAATGCTTCGTGTCCATCTCTGAGGATTTCCACAGCTGGCCAGTGGCACGCCTGCTGGATGCTGTCCATCAGGAAAAACTGGCTGTCGCCGAGGACGTGGACAGAAAAACTAAATGAATCCCTTGTTTGGAGCAGGACACAGAGATGTTTGAGTATGTACAGAGAATCTTCTTGGTGCTAAAAAGAAAAAAAAAAAAAGAAGAATGCAAAATACTAAAAGAAACCAAGCATGTTATGCACAGCACTGTGCCTCAGTGCAGTGGTAGGTAGGAAATAATTAAAAATCGAACCACTCTGCTCACATCTACTGTTGTTACCAACACTTTCCTCAGGATAATCAAGTGATAGTGACAGTTTAATTCATGAGCGGTTCTCCCCCACCCCGCACACTCTCTTCTAATTTCTCTCCAGAAAAGAGAAATGTATATGCCAGATTTTCTAGAAATGCTGTGTTTTACACACACAGTCAATCACATGAAGCCTCAGTTTGGGTGGCTGGGTATTTCCACTTAAACCAAACTGAAATGTTCCTGATTTACTTTTCTACTCAGCCCTGGTGTGGTCTTGTGACTCGGTCAGCACTAGATGGTTTGCTCTGGGCACGTGCTGCGTTTTGCCCCAAGAAGGCTGAAGTGGCGGCTTGTCGCCCGCAGCCACTCCAGGGAGGTCATTCTCAGGACTGGCCTTCCTCGGTCCTGAGTGCACCTCGTGCATCCCATAGGTCTCTGGGAATGTGTGTGTATATTTTAGCTACCCAAGGGGTGCCCTTAAAAGTTTCCAAGCTTAATATGCCATAAAACTGAATTATAACTTTTTCAGATGATTTCCACATGAGGAAGTGTGTGGCCTGTATGGTATCTCCTTTTCTGCCCCAATCTAATACCTGCTCCGTTATAAACTTTCCATTGTTGGGAGAGGAAGAAAAACAGGAAGGTGAACGTTTATTCCTAAAATCAGAAATCAGATCGCCGTGCCTCCTCCTCTCTTCCACTTCATGCCACATGGGTATCTGATGTCAGGATCTCTTGTCCCCTGAGGGGTCTCTGTACAGCTGCCTCATGGGACCCGACTATACTCGTGTCCTCCGATCTAACACCTAAACTCGAAGCTAAAAACCTCTGGGGGTTTTTTCAAGTTTCAGAAAATAGTGCTTATCTTAGCAGGGGTGAGGTTTCTAGAAGGAAAAGGTCTGAAATGCCCCCACTAATCTCTGGCTTCCAAAAGGCAGCTCCCACTTCAGGTTTGCCCAGATTCCTGGGAGATCACGGGCAGGTCCCTTAGGGCTACATTTTTACTGCTATCTACTCAGTCTAGTAGGCCCTGGGGGAGCTGAGATTCAGGGGACCAAAGGAGGTTTTACAAGATTGTTCCAAGGGTTCAGTTCTCTTCTCTTTCCTCTGCCTTCTTGTCCAAGTCCGATAGCTGCAAATTAAGCAAATGCTTGACCAAATACAAACAGGTTGATCATTTCACAGAACTTTTTTCAGAAAAAAGTTTCAGAACTTTTCAAAAATGAACTTGTTTTTCCCATAGGTTCTTATTTTTCCCTGCATTCTGGAATTTTGTTCTCCTAAATATGAATTTTTTAAAAATGTAATCTATTTTGACTCTTGAACAAGAAATGTCTCGTGATATAAAAAGACATCCTCAATTTGCTCTAATGCTTGTTTCTGGTTTTTAAATCTTTTGAGGAAATGCTCTGGGGAGCGGGGTGGGTAAGAGCAAGCGGGGTCCAGGGATGTCAATGGCTTGGTGGGGGAGCTCTGAGAGGCTGGGTCTGGTTTGCAGCCTGGCCCTGCTGGCCCTGCGTGCAGCCATGGCTTCGTTCAGCAGCCCGTAGGGCCCTGTGCACATCTGAGCACATAATGAACACTCTGATGGTGGCACTGCAGTGGTGACATCACAGGCCTTTCCTGGCCTCTCTTCCCAGTTGCCTGAGAATTCATGACACTGGGTTTATAATGGCTTTGCAGTAAAGGTGTAGATTCCATAGGTGGTAGCTTGTGGCCCTACTCCTCCCAGGGACCTAAGAAGTGCACATAGGAGACGAGGGCTCCATGCTCTGTCACTGAATGCTGACTTTTGTGGCTCAGAAGGGGCCTTGTAGGGTCAGGGGTCCGAGGCCAGTCACCAGTTATGAGAAGGAGGGCTGGCCACAAGCAAAACGTGACGGCGGGAAAAGGTGGTGGCAGCAGGAAGAGGCCGAGTGGACTGTTTGTCTAATTAGCGATGCAGGGTGTGACTAGTCACTTAAGTCCCCTGGGCTTTCATAGCTTCATTTATAAACCAAGAGTGGTGAACAGGGTGGTCTCTAGGGCCCCCCATGGCCCTAATATTCTGTACGTTTTAACCAAGTGCCCTTGAGCTGCATCCGGGGCCCCAACATATAGACGACCTTATCCTCTTTCTCTCGCCTGCACGTGGGGCTGACTGGGGCCTTGCTGTGTGCCTCCCAATCTACTCTCTGATTAATTCATACTAAAATGTTAGTGGCTGACTAGTTTAAGGTTTTATCCCCAAGAAATGTGCATTTTTGCAAACATCACTCTGGAGTCTCCCCTCTTCTGGGTCTTGCTATCTGCCTTCCAGTGTATTTCTGGTAGATTAATCCATACTAAGCTATTAATGGCTGACTAGTTTGATAGGTTTTTATCCATGAGAGATTTGCATGTTTAAAAAACTCTGGGAGGGAGATAGGATCTCTATAGCCAAAGGAAGGAGTGCTCATGGTGGAGGTTTCAGGCACTATGGGACAAGCTAGAGCAGGGACCTCTAGTGACCCCATCGCACAGCAGGATGTGGGCATTTCTTGGGCTGCCCCCTTACAAGGTCCTGATCCCCACAGGTAGGCAGGGAGGCCAGATAGTGCCCCTGGGGGTGTCTCTCAAGGACCTGAGTTCTGCTCTTAGCTGCCACTATTTGTTCTAGCAGGAGGTGTTACCACCATCAGCTGTGGTCATGGTTGCTGTCCTCAGGGCTGGCAAGGAGGGGTGGGTGGGACTGTTTCAGACATTTCTGTGCACAGGAGCTTCCTTCTTTTAAAGACTTGTCCCCTACTGATATAATCGGGCCACAACTGAATTGCAAGTGGGTACCAATGCAACAGACTAAGTTCTCAAAATGTAATTTAACAGCCATGATTTCAAAACAAGAGAACTAGTATTCTGGCAATCATAATGCACCCTATGCCAAAATAACTTGTTTGGTTTCCTTTTACAAATACCATTCATGGTTTTTTTCCATGTCAGATAATACTGTACTGATATCTATGCTTTCATAGATATCCAGGAATCCTTCCAAGGCCCAGAAGGAAAACGATCTACTCCAGCTCACTCAGTTAGCTTAAAAGGAGAAAGAAGCCCAATTATTTAAATCTCTGCTCCCTTTCCCAGACCCACTTACGTATGGCTCTTTAAAAATCTGATAAGTAAGTCACCGCATGCTAAGCTGAGAACGTCTAAGCTCAGAAGTCTACTCTCCTGAGGCACTCCTTAGAAGTCTAAATGCAGACAGTTGTATCCCACACTTTGGCCTCACACATGTTCTGTGGACTCTTGGAAGAGTCAAAGAATTAATGGAATCAGGGCTTGGGAAAGGTGAGAGCATTTTGTAGTCCCTCTTAGTGTGGCCAGTCTGCTACTCGGCCGGCCCTGCCACGTCTCGTTTCTGTAGCAGGTCTCAGCCAGTATTCTGTGCAACCCCACAGTGCCCCAGACACGAGGCCATGTCACAATGGGCTCAAGGGGCAGTGAAGGGCTGTCCAACTCAGGGAGCCTCACTTCTCCCCACGTGCCCATGTCGCTGCCAACAGCACTCCCACTCTCTTAAAACCAGTCTCCTTGCCTGTCGCCACATTTCTCAATCCAGCGTCTCTGCCCGGGGGCTCGAAACCCCATGAGACATAAAGAAAACAAAATGAACAGGTCAATCTGCTCATCACCAATTTGAAATAATGCAGGTAGTTTGGAAAGTGTCCCCACAGGCAGAAGGGTGGCCAGGGAAGGAGACAGGAGCTCTCTCTTCCCCTTTTCAAACTGTGGTGCTTGGCCTCGAGCCTGCTAAGGTTCACAGGATGCACCTGTGTGCAACATTGTTTCCCAAAATCAAAAGCATCTTAAATTTTCTTTCAGCTCGGAATGAACAAGAAGAACAGGAGGAGAAAAGAGAGATCAAGAGGAGGCTAACTCGAAAGGTGAGAAGGTTCTGCATGCCGACAGCTGCGACAGGAGAGGGAAGGCCACCTGCCACACCTCTGTCCTCTGTCGGCCTTGGGCCTCGCAGCTGCTTGGCACATAAGTTCCACTGCTTGGGTGTCAGAGCATGCAGCTCTCTCACCCTACAGGACGTCTCCAGGGGATGGTGTTCAGCTCAGCTTCACGACCCTCAGTCCTTTTGACCAGTGACATTTCGGGTTGCTTGATTTTGTGACACCCACCTACCCCTAAATAACTTGATGTCTGTTGCATTACATACAGATGGTCCCTGGCTCACAATGGTTCGACTTATAATTTTTCAACTTTACGATGGTGTGAAACCATTCTGTTTTTCACTTTCAGTACTGTATTCAGTAAAGTACATGAGACACTCAATACTTAATTGCTTTGTATTCGATAATTCCCCAGCTGTAGGCTAACATAAGTGTTCTGAGCATGTTTAAGGTAGGCTAGGGTAAGCTCTTTGGTAGGTTGTGCAAATTAAATGCATTTTCGATTTACAGTATTTTCAACTTACAGTCGGTTTATTGGGATGTAAATCCATCATGAGTTGAAGAGCATCTGTATTCAATTACACTAAATATTTTGTTTTAAGAAATTCACTATAACCCTCTCAAGCAATGGGAAATTCATTATCAAAATTAGTAGTTCAAAAATAATCTGGCTATATGCTGTAACCCTGGGAAAGTATGGGATTTTCTTGCTTCCTCTGATACTATTCCTTTCCTATTAATTAAGAAATATTTGACTTTATTATGCTAAATCCAATTTGAATTACTGAATTAGGAAAATGCCAAAAGTACTGATAAATATTGTAAAGATGTTTGAAAAGGACTTAGGTAAAAGTCATAATGCTGGAATTTTTATATATTTTTAACCCCCAAAATAGACACAGCAATGCAGCGTAGACCTATGTGGATCTCATTCTACTTGAGCTGCCTCAATAATAAACTCATCATTGAGGCTATTCTTGGATGGTATTGAAAGTTTAATTAATTGATAACACACAAGATATAATACTACGTTCTTCTGCCTAAAGAGTTTTTCATCAGCCTCCTACAGTGACCATCTTGAGGGAAAGATACTCAAATCATAGAGACAGTTAAGAGACCCATTAAAATTAATTTCTAAAAGGTTTATTAGTGGATGTTTCTCAATAGAAATACTAGGGAAATGAAGAAATTCAGAGATCCTGAAATGTCATATCAGTTATTAAGGTGATGGCTTGTATTTCTCAACACTTTCTCTCCCGAAGAGCATCCCAAACATATGGTGACAAACCAGGCGTCAACCTGATTAAAAGGAGTGGGAGAAACCAGTGTCTGAATGGCCGAGTGACTGGCTGGCATCACCATGGTGGGGACTAGAACAAGAGCTGAGTGACCTCACTACAGTCAGTTGCTGTAACCCCAATCAAGGTCTAACTCTTTCCATGCTTAAGACCATCCAGTCTTTGGATGCAGGGTGCATTTTTTCCTGAGAGTAGTGAGGAGGAAGGGGAGATGCATTAGCTTCCTCTAATTGTGCCCTTGAAATGACAGGGGGATGAAAAGGACATTGGTGAGAGCCCCTCATTTCTGATGCAGAAAGATCTAGACATTCAGAAAAATGTTTAAATCCTGCTTTCATCAAGTTCTTTGAAGTTCATTGCTGGAATCCCAAAATTCTCCAAAACGTTAAGGTTGTCTGCTAAAGGATAGTCATAGAAAAATACTTAGATGTTTATATAAGTCTTATCCCTTAAAAAAGATTATATGGTTTTGCAGAGAAGAACCTGACTGCACCATTTGGCAGTGGGTGCAGGAAGAGGGTTTCTCCCACATCCCTCTCCCCTAGGGTGGGTAACACTAGGGATAGTTACCCCCAAATCTCAGTTTTTGCAGGTCCCTGAGATAAGATAATCGCCTCTTTCCTGGTCACCTCTCCTTCCTTCTCCCAGGGACATGGCTTTGTAATATCAGCATTTGCCTTCCCCTGGGACAGGTGTGGGGAATTAGAAATAATGAGGGAAGGATAACTGTTTGCATGTTAGAGACTGGAAGAATGGGGAGACAGCTCTCACATCAGCTTTTGTCCGCAGAGACGCGGCGCCTGCCAGCAGGTAGGGAATCTGTGTCGCTTCATGGCTCTGGGCACCTTCCTTTCCTCTTGAGCCTTTATCACACCAAGACCAGATGCCAGTGATGGGGTGGTTGCTTTCCCTCAGCCCAAGGATTTCCTCAATAAAGCTCTTTAATTTGGGGGGGGCCGGCCTGGTGGCGCACTGCTGCAGTGCACCACTTGGGAGCGTGGCGGCGCTCCCGCCGAGGGTTTGGATCCCACATACAGACCGGTTCCCGCTCACTGGCTGAGCGAGGTGCGGGCGCAGCACCGAGGGTTGCGATCCCGTTGCCGGTCCCGGTCCGGTACGGGCGCGACACTGAGGGTTGCGATCCGTTGCCGGACACGAAAAAAGACAAAAAGGAAAAAAAAAAAGCTCTTTAATTTTAATGTACTAGCGAGAAAAATAAAAAAGCATAGTAGCTGATACTGATAGCAACAACCAGTCATTTTCTGCGGCCAAATGGAGACCCATATAAAAATTACATGCTCTGTCTTTTAAAAAAATGCCTGCCTTCTCCCTCCTAAAGAAATGCTAGCTAGCTAAATGGATGGTTGGATATATCATGGATGGGAGGAAAGAAAGAAGGAAAGAAATGCACTTGGGTGGAGGTCATACGAATAATACAATTTGGGCCTCAGTGCATTTATTCCTTAATCTTAGTGTTTGGTTACACATGATATTAATTGCTGCCATAGACTGATACAAATGCCACCAACCGCTGCTCCCTACCCCTTCTTCCAGCTCACCATCCCCAGAAAGCCTGACTTTGGCCACAATGACTATTTCCTCAGCATCTGAGAAAGGACCGCTGGTTCTAGGTGCCCCAAGGGCTACAGCCAGGCCACAGGCACATCTTGTGAGCCCCTCATGGCCAGGGGATGCACCCACTCACTCACGGAGGCAGCATCAGTTCAGACCTCACTCAGTCCCTCCTGTACACAGCGCAGAGCCTTCTCGATTTGGAGAGTGGTGTCTAAGGACCCACAGGATTCAGGCATGGAAACAGGCCCCGACCTGCACTGCTGATATGTAGTTTTCTGTTCACTCCAGATTCTGCCATAGACAGGTTATTCGTAAAATCCAGGTCATGATTTTCAGGAAGATAAATTCCAAAGTCAGAGCTTAACAACCTTTCTCGTGTCATGGCACACTTAGAAAATAATACGATTTGTCCAAAACCCTGCTGGTGCTGAGGAACACAAATTGGGAATTTCAAATAGGAATCCATTTATGTCGGGTAAATACAGTAAACATATTTTTATGTTTTTTAATTATAGTACAAAATTTCCCTACACTCACATTTTGGAACCAGAATGACCACCATTTTTGTTTACAGTGACCCCAGCCATACAGCCTGGGAAACCTGTGGTTTCCTGCAACAAGCCAGTGTTAATGCCAAAATGTCCTATCCCAGGAAAACCAAGGTCTCAGGACAGGCAGGAACCACTTGGAGGGGGAGCTACATGCAGTCTAGGCAAGTGGGTCATTGCCACAGCCCACTAAGCCTCTGATCCCCAGATCTCCCCAGTACTGGCCAAGAGGGAGCCACAGGCCAGCCTCAGTCCTGTCTGGAGCCTAGCGGTACCCGCATCACTCTATTTAATACCAATAGAGAATCATCTAATTATGCTCTGCCAGTGTAGCTGCAAGTTGGAACATTCCAGCACCAGCCAAGGGTGTCTGGTAGCTGCGTGATAAAGTCAAAACAGCCAGGGTGGTTTGGACTCGCTTTTGTGTGTTTGTTTTATAGGCCTGAGTGTTAAGATCCTATCTTCTATAAATAGAATTAAACATAGTTGAGGGCTTGGAGGAAAAATTGCTTTTAAATAACATTGGTTGAACGTGAACTGACAGCATCCTAAAGAGAGCAACCGTGTTGCTCCAGAAGAAATAAACCTGGTGACAGGAAGAGATAATAGAAATGTCAGCCTTATGTTGTTAAAGCACAAAGGAAGGGTGCTTGTGGGTAACATCAGGAGATGGCTAAAAAAATATGAATTCTCCTTTTACTTGTTTCTATCCGCATCCCCGCAGTCCTTCACTGCAGAGCCATCCAAAGGCCAATCCCAAGTCTTCCTTGGAAGTAAATGTGGCCTTATGTTTGCTGCTAACCTGTCACTTGAACCTCTTGAGGAGACCAGCGGCAGCATTTGCACTGACCTCATGAATCAATCCACTCCCATCCCAGAGTTGGCACATTGTTGGCACACACTTTCTTGTGTCTAAAACACACACAAAAAAATGGGTATTACAAACCCCTCTTGCAGAGAGCACTAAATGTGACACACAGATGTGGACTCACAAATTCAAAGTAAGACGCAATTGTTGTATAAGGTTCCCATCACTGGCTGGGAGTAGGACAGACAGGAAGTCCACAACAGGCACCCACAGCCACACAGAAGGACACGCTTCTTATAAAGACCAAGACCCAGCAATGTTATGAAGCGAGACTGGCCGTCCACCTGGGTAAGCCTGGAGGTATCATAGGGGGTCATGAAGCCCAGCTCCAGGGGTGGGGAGCCCTGACCCCTGCCTCGGCCATGCTCCTCACTTGGGTGTGAGGTGGATTGCACCCTTTGGGTGACGGGGTCCATTGCTCTCCCTCCTCCCAGCTCAGTCAAAGGCCCACGGTGGAAGAGCTTCGGGAAAGGAAGATCCTCATCCGCTTCAGTGACTATGTGGAGGTGGCAGACGCGCAGGACTACGACCGCAGGGCAGACAAGCCGTGGACCCGCCTCACCGCTGCTGACAAAGTAAGCAGGGCATGGGGGGCTAGGGAGGCCCCGAGAGGCAGGGCCTTCTGTGGGGAGACCGGCTGCAGTGTCACCGTGCAGCACTGGGAGGCAGCCATCCACAGTGCCACTTGCTCAACGCCTTCCCCAAGGGCTGCAGGGAACCTGCAGAGAGGCCACAGAAGCAGAGGAGGCGCAGCCACATGATACTGTGCCCGCTTCGCAGTGCGGGAACGGCAGTGCGGGAACGGCAGTGCGGGAGGCTGTGCCCAGAGAAACAGGACAGCACTGGTCCAGGCACAGAGCAGGTCCCAAATGCCAGCCCCCAAACAGCCATCTGTGCACCCAGCAGGGTATTTGCAAAACCAGGAGAGGCCAAAGTCGCCGTTTGCCGTTCTCATTACCTAGTGGGAGAAATAGGGCACACATCAGAGACATCACAAAACACACTCACTATGCTAGAGCCTCATCGATGTGGAACCCGTAAAGAGGGATAATGACTGAAGTTGAGTGCATTTTGTAGGGAATGCGGGAGTGCGGACGGTAAGTCGTGCTTGTCGTCCATTAGACCAGATAGCAAAATGGACCTCTGTCTGGTCATCCTTTCTGATTCTGGTCCAGTCACCGTGAAGAACAGGAGGGCGATGGGCCTCTTTAAAAATAGTCTAGGGGCCAGCCTGGTGGTGCACTGCTACAGTGCACCGCTTGGGAAGCGCGGCGGCGCTCCTGCCGAGGGTTCGGATCCCACATACAGACCGGCCGCTCACTGGCTGAGCGAGGTGCGGGAGCAACACCAAGGGTTGCGATCCCGTTGCCGGTCCCGGTCCGGTGCGGGCGCGACACTGAGGGTTGCGATCCGTTGCCGGTCACGAAAAAAAAAAAAAAAGACAAATAAATAAATAAATAAAAATAGTCTAAAATAATGATTATGCCCAATGTGTGAGTGACAGTAGAGACTGGGGGGCCTTCTCCTAAAGAGCCCTGCCTTTGCCTGTTCATTCCAGGGGCAAGTGGTTTCCTTACATGTGACATAGGAGGAAGTCATCTACAACCCAGACTGGCTGAACTGTCACCAGCCCTGGATCAAGGGGTTGCAGGAGACACAAGTGCAGGGAAGTTGCTGCTCTTAGGTGGGACCAAAGTGGCCAGAGGCAGATAGACTTCTCCCAGAAACGACCTCTCCCATGGTGCGTCAGCCCCACGGATCCCCATGCATGGAGCTCCACTCCCTCCCCTGTAAACATTGCATTCATCTCTTCCCTGTGCGGGAATTCATGGTGAGTAGCCCAGGAACTGGCACCACCATGCACAGGACAGACAAGCCCAGTCCCACAGGAAGGGTGTCCTCTTAATGTGCACAGGGAAAGGGGCTTTCGCTCTTGTTCTGTTCACACGTGGCTGCAGTGTGCTTGCAAGGATGAGGGTAGCAGCAAAAGCAAAGCGCGAGATGCCTCCACTGCACGCTGCTAAAGTTCTGAGCTGCTCTCAGGTGGAAAATATATCTAGTTCCTCTGTGGCTATTGGGGATGGAAGACCAGGAAACGGTGTCCTCCTCCCCAAAGCTAATAACCAGGCCCTTAGACCCGAGGGAGCCTTCCTGTCCTGTGGAAAGCCAATGTCATCCTCCCTGAAGACTTCTCCATCCTCAAACTCTTGGTGCCTTGGTATTCCCATCAAAGCTGATATCCAGGATAGGCAGATCTGTGCAACAGGGCATGTGTTTACAGTTTCCACCCCGAGGAGGAGGCAAGGTGGTCTCCGACCCCAGCTGTTCCCTGCTGCCTGACCCCCAGTGCTCCCCCTCAGCTGCGGCCACTTCTGCAGGCTGAGAAGGATGAGGCCATTCAGGGTTATTTCAGAGTAGGTGAGGTTACTCAAAACATGTCCTGTATGGTGAAATAGATCACCTCAGAGTCTATGAAGCTGTGAAAGAGCAAAGGCTTTATAAACCAAAGGGGGAGAGGAGGGAGCCGGCCGTTGCGTGTCCCCTCACTTTGGTTGAGGAATTTAGCCCACCTTTACTGCAAGTTTCCATTTTGAGGCATCGCTGTGCCTGTTCTGAACTAACTTAGTGTGTTCATCTGAGGCAGATGAGAGGTTGACATTTCAGTGTGTGCTTGGGAGCCCAGGAGCGGGCCGGTGTGCGCACTATTGATGGATGGCTCTGTGAGACCAGGAGGAAGGAGACACTCTGGGCAATATGCTGTCATTATTTGCAATTTAGATTTAGGGAGGGGGGAAATCTTAGAAAGTTCTAAAAGAGATCTCGGGTGACTTTTTTTTTTCCTTCCAATGAAAGAATTCGTGTTATGCACTTGTATGGCTTCACTGAAGAAAAAAAATATTGTTAGAAATGAACAAAAAGGGAGCACGTTTCCGTCCCCCACTCACGTGTGCTTACGGGCCTGTCTTCATTCCAGGCTGCCATTCGAAAGGAGCTCAATGAATTTAAAAGCACTGAAATGGAGGTTCATGAATTGAGTAGACACTTAACAAGGTTTGTATCAAGAGGGTTTGTTTCCCGTCCCCCTTTCACCCCCCCGCCCCCACCAAATTACAGTGTTTACTTCCAGATGAAACTCTCCTGTCTGCTTCGGGGTCACAGTAGTTTGGTGGGTGCCATGGGAGAAGATAAGAGAAGGTCAGTGTGAGATGCCACTCTAGGTTACTGAACCCAGGGCAAGGAACATTAGAGGCCCAGGCTCAAAGCAGCTTTCTGAAAGCCTGGTCTTTAATTTCGTTTAAACTAAAGACCTGATAAGTGCCAGATTACCATCAAGCCCAAAGTGGGTTTTTATGAAAACTTAAGATGAGGAGAAAAGATTATTGCTAATTTACGACCAGTATTTTGGGCAAAATAACAAATCCACAAGGGACTTCCATTCTCCCAGACAGTCCTATGTGATGATATTTAGAGAAACTGAGGTATGAAGCAATTAAGGGGGTTATATAAGGTCACATGGCTAGTTAGTTTTAGAGCCATTGACTTAAGTCTTATGACTCGGTGTCCTTTGGTGAGCATTTAGAGAAACATGACTCAGTGAGTATATACTGCCTGGACTCTGTGACAAAGATTGATTTTCCTGCTGCTGCTGAAGCCAGGCTGATGGCATGGGCCGGGGCCCCCAGGAGCTGCCGATTAAACTGCTCCAAAACCAGAGGTAAAGTCGGTGGAGCTGGAGCACTTGACAGAGGGAGCTCCTGTGGGGTGGGAGGTTTATGCCTTCCTGTCGCGGTCAGGGACAAGAAATCTGAGGATGGGAAGGTAGGATTGTCAAATCCAACACCTTTGGCAGCCCCCTGGGTCTTGACTGAATTATTTGTTTCCCTAGGTTTCACCGACCTTAACAGTGGAATTCCTCTTGAGTGCTATGCTGTCTTCAAACCATAAATTTATAAGAACCATAAGTGCTGGTATTTATTCACTTCCCCATTACGATGTAAACCTTCTGAACTGCCTTTTTTAAAAAGAAGATGAAAAATAAAAGGAAACACAATCAGGATTCTATATGTGAACATGCGATGGGGACCGCTCTGCAGTCGAGCTGCTGGCACCACTTCCAATGCTGAGACGTGTGACACCCCCGGCAGGACCCTGGCTGAAGACTTCCCGACAGGCACCATGTTCATTTAGTCTCCAGCAAACCTCTTCCTCATGAGTGTCTGTCACCTAAGCCCAAAGAAAGCCGAGGTGGTGGGTTTGGCCAGGGAGACTGTGCCAAGCTTGTGACCTGGCTGGCCTTGTAGACCTGGCCGGAGGCAGTGGCTCCAGAGGTGGCATCTTGTTTGGGGACCCTCTGGGAGGGTGATGCTGAGAGGGAGGGAGCACTTCTCAGTTGCCCCCATCCTGTCCTTCCCTCCAACTCTCATCCACGCAGGGAGCAAAAGGAAGGGCCCTTTGCTGGCAGAGGCTGTTGGCCCTAAGAGAGTGTGTGTTCTGGGCTCGGGAGGCTGGCACTGAGCACCCATCCCACCCCTCAGCCTGAGCTGAGCTGCCTTCCAAGAAGCTCTGGTTTAGGAGGGGAAAGTTGTCATCTGCTCAGTTCAAATTAATTGGCCCATCTATGCCCAGAAAGCCAAATGTCACAGGTGACCGACACACACAGCCACTGCTAAGGTGCTCCATGGTGTTCATGCACATGAGCAGGGACCCTACCCAGGGCATAAAGACTGGGGTAACTCTGTGTGGCTGTGACACTCTTCATTTTCCCCACGCCCTGTGATTGTGTGGCTTGGAAGTCAGTGGCTTCCAAGCACAGGACCAATGCATGCAGGCCAGAAACCATCCCTGTAAGGCTGGCTTTCTGGCCACTGAGGGACTGGCACTCCAGATCCACTCAGTGGCTTTCTGCTCCTCTTTCTTTGCACTGAAGAGTTTCTATGGATAAGCCCCAGAGTTGGCATGTGCCAGAATCGGATAAGCACCAGCCATGCCTACTTACAGTGTACCTTCCTGTTCCCATTTATCCAGAGGGAATCCTTCCTCTCTCATGATGCTGGTGAGGGTGACTGGAGATGGGTTTCTAACTACCCTCCACACTGGGACTGCAGGGAGGCAATGCTCTATTGACAGGGACACCGTGGGTAGGCAGGGTGTGCAATGAGGGAGACATACTCCTAAACCCTAACAGGGATCCCCAGCGGTCCCCTGCAGCTTTTGTGTTTTCCTTCCTAACAGAGCTCGCAGGCCCTCAGTGGCAGAGCCCTGCCTAGCCTTCTGCAGTGGTCCAGTTACCACGATCTTTCTAGGTGATGGCGCTCTCTCCACCACGCACACCCAGGATTTAGAAAGATGCCATTTGGCCTTCCCAGAGTTAACCAGTCCCCACCGCGACCCATGTGGGAGCAAGCTACTCCTAGGCCACATGCCCATGAGCAAGACCAGGAATTTTGTGCAGGCGTTAACGGCTCCGTGGCCAGCACTCACCGAGGAGCCACATACTTTGGGGAGAGCTCAGGGCAGCTCTTTAGGCCGTTTACCTTGCACCCCCTGGAGTGAGCCCACCTCTGCCTGGCCTATGAGGATGCCATCCCTAGATGCTTTTTTTTTCTTTGAATGCTGAATCTGAATCATTCCTGCTGTAGGGAGAGGTACTGTTCAGGGAAAATGTAGTCGGGGTTTTCACGTGGCCGTAAACACAGTCTTCCCGAAAGGCTTACTGACTCTTGAATGTGCAAGTGGTATGACGAGAGACCTAGGACTCTTTCATTGAACTTCTCTGCAGCGGGCAGGCCGGCACGGGTTCCAGGCGGAAATACCTGCCTGGCCAGGCTTTGAGTCTGAGCTTCTCTAACTGGCAGCTGTGCTTCAGGCGGCACATGGTGCCCTGGCCAGGAGCAGGTCCTAAGGGAACTCGTCCCATGGACGGGCCTCCTCCTCCAAAGGCCCGTGGCATCTCTGCTGGCCTGGGTCCTTGGGTCCTTCAGAGTCCCTGGGAACATGGGGCCCAAATCCATCTGCCTGCAGCCAGCCAGCTGCCCCAGTTTTCCACCTAAAGTGCCCTCAAGTTGCAGTCCACTTTGTGCACAGAGACGTGGAACACCATTTCCACCTCTCTTCCTGCAGGGCACCTCTTCTAGAAGTCACCTGCTTAGAATTAGGGGTGTGCCTCCCATGCCACTAAAAGGTTACATACCTTTGGGATGGGCTAGTACACACCCGTTTTAAGTGGCTGTTACACGGGCTCAGCAACCTCCGTGGTCTGCAGGATGGGCCCGCTGCTGTCTTTCCTTTCTGAAAACCTTGAGGACTTTGTAGAGATCTAGCCAGATTTCCTTTTGCCACATTAATATGACAATTGAAGCAATTTGTGTTACCTTCCAAGATGACGATTCAACAGTAATTGGTGGGGGAAAGAACAGGTAGGCTAGATGGTTTATAATGCATCACTTTTCTGAAAAAGCTGTTTTCAAATCAGTTTGTGTATATAAATTCCAATTTGAGCATTTTGTCATTTGGATTAGCGTACGAGGAAAAATATTAAATGTCTCAAATGTTTCCCCCTCAAAATTAGACGTTGCCCCAAACCCCACCCTAACCCCGTCAATGACAGAAAAAACTGCCATGAGCCTACTTGCTTTTTCAAAATTGCTGATATAGTCATTTCCAAAGGCCCTCAGGGTCCTGTAAAACTTTAAAAACTTTAGCCTTTATGTCAGGTTAGAGAAACCAAACAATGTGATGGTAAATGTAATGAAAAGGTCTGAATTTATTTTTCTCCCGCTTATGAATATGTGCATATTTATAATTGCCGGATGAAAATCGTGGTGTGTTGCTTTGATGAATGGAATTCCAGGCTCTTCCTGTACACAGCCAGTGGGCAAAGGTCACCTTAAATGACTTTCTTCCCATTTGTCTGTTCATCCCCAAACTGGTTGCTTTCTCCAGTTGCTTCCCAGGTGTCTGTACATAGTTTGTCTTTGTATAGGAGTGAGTGTGGTGACCGTCAGTCCCGTGCTCTCCCGGGTTCTAATCTCACAGATGACGGGCTGTGTGAGGAAGACAATGTAAATAGAATACAAATTAAACTGGATCTCTATGGCCGAGGTTTTGTACATACAGAAACTGCATGGTATTTAAATTATTGTTTGTCTCTGATGATGTATGCAGTTTCTTTAAAAACAAACAAACAAACAAAATTCTAAAAAAGACCTTGACTCCTGTGTGTTTTATCAACCACCAGCAGGAACCTCCAAAAATACTCAGTGCGGCTGGGGAAAGGGGACTAGGGGAAGGGGGTGGTCAGGAGATACAGGACAACCTCATGTATCTGGTAGTGTTAGGGGAAGGAGGTATTGTTGCACATAAATTAACTTTTCAGATGACTTTTGTATACAAGGACTTTTCTTAACATTTTTATGAGAATATCTGAAATGTATTGTCCAACTGTCTGTCCTTTAGCAGTCTGGAAATAATGAATATAAAAGAATTTTTTGTTAAATCACTCAGGGTCATTTCAGCCTTAGAGCAGCAATGCCTGGGGGGCCTAAGCGAAAGCCCCAAGCTACTTTGCTTTTTGTGTACTTATATCTGTCTCCTTTCTTGAGAAGCCTGAGCATTTGTCCTAAAATGCAAGGAGATTTATTGCATAACCTTCTGGTTATTGAATTGTCTCTTTGAAGGTCCCTGGGGGAAGCAGAGAGGCTGCATTGCTTGTTGTCTGCATTTTAGGTGGGAGAAGTTGCTGGATCACATACCTTTTGTCCAGCAATGTAGGAAAGTTGCTCTAGAAAAAAGGAACCTGGTGCAGTGCTGCTCAAATTGTACAGTGCATAGGAATCCCCTGGGGATCTTGTCAAAGTGCAGATGCTGACTCTGTAGGTCTGGGTGGGGCCTGACAGTCTGCAGTTCTAACAGGCTCCCAGGGCTTGCTGCTGCTGCTGCTGGTCCAGGAATCACTTCTGAGTAGCAAGGAGGTAGGAGAACAATCTAAAGGGAGCCACTTTTCCTTTGCCTGGGATCTCGAGTGACCACGTGCATTGCTCACTTCTTTGCTGAGGAACAGCAGCAAGCTTCTGCTGAATAGCCAAGTATTGCAGCATTTGCAACAGAGTGTCTCGTCTGTGCTCAGAGCTCACCCCTGCAGGCAGAGACCACTGGAGCAGGAGTGGCCGCAGCACAGAGGACAAGTGGTTTACAAAAAGCTTTTCAGGATCTAGTCTCATTTAGCCCTTTCCTCACCTCCAGAGCTCTCTGGTTTTTAAGTCTAATCTGTAAACCGTGACTGCTGTTTTCTATGGAAGTGAAAGGGCTAGAAAGAAAAAGCTTTGATAGAGCTCCCACAGGCCCTGACTGACAAGGAAGGAACTGGTAAGTATCCTACCGAGAGTGAGCCCTTTTGGAAGGAAATGAAGGTTATGGCTAAACACACTTAATAGGAAGAGGTGGCCTGTTGTGTCCATTCTCGTATCTGTTCACACCATCCTATGACACAAGTGGTGGTGGCTCTGCTGCTACACGTAACTAGGCAATTTTGGCCATGTCACTTAATTTCTCTAGGCCTCAATTCCTTCATCTGGAAAGTGGGGACATCGAATTAGATGTTCTCTAATGTCCTCTAGAGTATCAGCTTTGGGTATACTGAATTTTTAAAACACTAGACTTAGTCCTTAAGAAAGAATAAGCTTTAAGCAAGTCTTAGGTCAGTTTGGACTCCTCTTCTTCAGGTCGCCTGCCGTCTCTCCTTGTCATGGACTGGCCTCCTGGAGATCTGGATGGCACTGGGATCTGTCCTCTCCCATGTGCCTTGGTGGGGCCTCATCCTGAAGCTGCTATCAGTCAGATTATCCGACGTCCTCCTCCTTCCTCCTTCCTCCTCCCCCTTCCTTTGGGCAAGCCACCCTGGAGGGACATGTGGCCTTGACCAATGATACTAAGACACAGACTGCTGCCCTCTGCAGTGTCCCAAGTTTGAGGGCGCTTCATTGATGTGGTCACTTCGACCTGATTATTAATCCAAAGGACAAGTGTGATGCTGGAAATCCTTCCTGGCCTGCAGCAGTGCAGCGTAGACATTGAGCTTGTGGCACTGAGTCCACACGGCCTAGGGCCTATTCCAGCCCCGTCCCTTTCAAGCTGTGTAACTTTGCCTGAACCACCTCATCTCACTGGGTCCCAGCTTTCTCGTCTGTGAAATGGGGCTATTTTCTAGGGCGTTAATACGAGGATTAGAACGATATGTGTACGGTGCTCAGAACAGGGTCTGACATATAGTTAGGCACTAGCCCTTCTGCTTGACATATGTCCCACAAGACCCCCAATTCAAAATGCCCCAGACTGTTGTTTTTATATTTTCAAACTCAGCCTCCCAACCCCAAACCTGTCCCTCTTCTCTTACTCCTTTTTCAGTGAGTCCCATTGGAACAGGAGCTGTCCCACCCTAGTCAGCGTCACTGCTCTGTAAGGCCCTCACCTCCCACCTGGGTGGCGGCAATCATGGTCTCCTTGCTTGTGCCTCAGCAGCCCAATCCTGCTGCCAGGGCACCTGTGCAAACTTAGACCTGCTCACCCCACTCTCCCACGAGGCATCTGTAGTGGCCTCACTGTCTTACCGATGAAATCCCAGCTCTGCAATGTGGCAGCCACGGTGACCTTGTGACCCTGCTCAATGCCCCAGCTCTACTTCCCATTCCCTGCTATGTCCTCCTGCTTTGGGTCCCTGAGCAAGCCCTTCTGGTGCATGTGTTCCAGGAGCCCTGCGTGGGAGGCTGTTGATGTGGCCATGCTGTGATGACCACCTCAGGGACAACCAGGGCTTAATGAGAGGCTTTGGGGACTGAGTGCCCAAGCTTCCCTGAAGAGTCCAAGAGAGGCCTCGTGTAGGTGACCTCGGGACTCTAATGAGGAGCCAGTGTACTCATGCAGACAAAACAGTCTGATCAAATGGTCATCTCTGGCACCTGACAGTGGCACCCCTGATTGCTAACTCCAGCTGTCTGGGCACTTGATTCCCATTGATGCCACCACTAGCAGCTCCCATATATTAAGCACTTACTGTATACCAGGCACTGCGCTATTTTCACACACAATTTACTTAACTTTTACAACACCTTGGTCACTGACGAGGAAACTCAGGCCCCCGAACAACTCAGGCAAAGACCCACAGACAGTAAGTGGTGGAGTGGCCTCCAAGCCCAGGTCTGCTGGACTCTACCATGACGCTCCTAACCTCCCTGCTAGGCAGATGCATGCATTGCTTTGCTCCACTTTCCTGAGTTTGCACTTTCTCAGTGTCCATCCAGTTATCCCAGTTGCTTAAGTGATGACATCATCCTCCAACACGGAAGACCACAGACCAGGAAAGATGACCTAGTCCCACCAAACCTCCAGGTTCCCAGCTCCGCCCTCCACCCCTCCAAGGTGTTGCCCATCCGTGGTTAGGCTGAGTCTCCCACCCGTGGGGACCTCCCACACCGTTTGACAGCCAGCCAATATTTATGACTTCCTGTGAGGGGACTCATGTTGATCGAGGCACTTGCACAGCATGGGTCCTACCGAGAGCTGCTGCAAAGGCAGGAAGAGAACAGCATGATGCCTGTGACAGAGCAGAGCGCAGCAGACACTTCACTGTGTCGGAGCAGCCAGTACCTTTCCTAGAAACTATTTCCTGGTAGAAAGGGGCTCTGGTCTTATCAAAGAATATTCTCCATATTTCATAATAGGAAGCCATAATCATCCAATATTTCCATGGGCAAAACCCCAGACTAAGGCAAAGGGCCTTGTTAAATGAACTAATGAATTTAGAGAAGAGGCAGTAAAAGTAAACCACAAAAGCAGAATTTACTGATTCTTCTTCCAGACCATGACAACAGTTAAGATGCATGCTACATGCAGCTGGCGTTCCAGGCCCCACTCCTCCTCCTCCACCGTAGTTCAAGACTCTCCATCTCATGTGTTCTCCGAGGCGCAGTGTTTCCTGTGTGGTGGTATCATTGCTGCTACTGTTCTTTTAATAAAAGGCAAGACAGAATGGTAGAAGGGAAACGCTGTCTGTTCCTCAATGACCAACCTGAACTGGGGCAGTTGTCACCAACACCTTGTCCATGTGGGGAGGCAGATTCCCTGGGGTCCATAAGAAGCTGCATCTTTATGAGGACTGTGACTTCAAGAGCTTCCACCCAGAAGAGACAAGCTAGTCTCTTCAACTGCACGGGTAAAAATACTTTACACACCCAATGAAGTGATTTCCTCAGAAAATCCCCCTGTGGATGAAGTTAGGATAAAGCCTTTAATCCCACTCCTCCCAGTGGGCTGCCAGCTGGGCCGAGGGGCCGGTGCATGTGTGGCTGCACATCTGGGGCTCTGGGCCTCAGCACCTGCGCCTCCCGGAAGGCCCAAGCCACCTCACAAAAGCCTCTGTGCTGGCTCTAAGAGCCCTGGGGTTAAAATAGCAAAAATACCATCTGGCAAGAGCCTGGCCTTGTTCAGACTGTGTGCTGCCTTGTTGCTGGGTGAGGGGGGACCCTCTTCCAAGCCACCATTAAAATATGAACTGTCACCTCTGCCAGCCCCAGCCCTCGACATCCACCCAGCTGTGGCAATAAGAGCTCCTTGTTTTCTTGGGTTTTCCTCAATTCTCTCACTGACTTGGTGACGACAGTCCGAAAACAGGCTGGACAATCCCCTTCTTTATTCCTAGAAAAGTACACACCACAGCACGGTTACTTTTATGTCAGTGGAAGTTGATCTGAGGAAGAGAACTTGGGCTGGGGCGTGCAGAAGAGTCACCAGTGGCTGCAGGCTCTTTTGTCCTGGTTGCCCTTTTCTTCCATATGCACATATTCCTTTTCCGTTAAGAAAATTAGTTACAATTACTTTTAATTGGAAGACAAGAAAGTACACACAGTCAGGTTCCCTTTATCAGGACAACCTTTTTTAGGACAACACATTGTAGGGTAAGGCGAATCATAACTAAAGCCAAAATGTTTCATTATTTTAGTTATACTAAGTTTCCCCTTATATTGTCAGAGCTAGGGCCCAGACCCTTCAAACCCATTGTACTGACTGGGCCCCCAGACCCCTCACATGCAGGTCCATGCTAGGTAATTGGGAAAGATCCCAGGAGCCATTGGCAGACAACACAAGGTTAGTCAGCAGCAGCAGCAGCCTCCAGCAGCAGTAGTGGCCTCCCCGTGGCCCCCCCGCGGGAGCATCCCGGGGATGGAAGGTGCCACAGATCAGAGCCACTCATCCTTTTAAGTCCATAACCCAGGACACCTGGGTGCACATGCACAATTACATTAAGTCGTAACCAAGGAACACCTGAAGATATTTACACAAATGCTTGGCAAGATTCTGAACATCTGAGGAGCCCTGACCATTTTCCTTTATTTTCCCAGCGCACATGAACAAGGAAACTTACTTGTGTGTAACGCATGTACCCAGAGAGGCCTTATCTCAATCATACCAAGTTGTGACCCCTCGGAACAAGCCACAGTAAGGAAGCGCAGGTACAAGGAGACCCACCGGGCCAAGCAGGGGGAGCCACTAGGGAGCCATCCCATCTCATTTTGGGTCTGGCCACCACCTTCTGTGCTGGTGCATAAGCACATCTCTTGATATTTTCAGTTCACTCTAAAGATGTGGTTTTGCCCTCCAGGAACCGGCTAGCTCTGCCTGAGCGGAACAGTGCCGCTGCCCAGCATGATGGCCAGGGGTAGGGACGAGGTTTGGAGGGTGGTTGAGAAGTGGAGCACAAAGGTCTCTGACATGGACCTGCCATGGTTTACGTTTTACCATAGGCTCCAGTCGGCAGGAGAGTACAAAACTCATGGCTGAGTGTTGAGAGTGCGGAGTGAGTAGCTGGGGGAGTCATTGGGATTTCAGCAGCAAAACAATCAGAGCAGTTGAGCTGTTGCCTGGGCTTCCCCCCAGGCCTCAGCACTCAGCTCAAGAGCAGGTGAGGCACGTTTCTCCAGGCCCGATCGAAAGCTGCTGCTTGTGCTACCCCGCCCCCTCCAAACAAAACCCACTGTGGAACGTTAATGTTAAAAGGGGCACTTAGTCCAACCCCTTCTGGTTATAACAAGAGGCAGCGGTGCCCTGCTGCCCTCAGCACACCGAGGTGGGCATCCCAGAAGAAAGCACTGGAAGGTGCATCACTGCCAGTGCCCGAGTTCCACCCCACACATCCCCTCACTGTGCCATCAGCACTGGTCACTGCTTCGCGTTCACATGCCATCATCCTGGGACACCCCCCCCGAAATGGTGAAATGAGTTCTGCACCCCACAATGTGCTGCTGGCCACTTTCAGCCCTCATCACCCCTTTACACGTGTATTCGTCTGTTTCTGTTGCTTATACCACAAATATCCAAAACTGGGTAATTTGTATAGAAACTGTTATTGCTTAAAGTTTCGGAGGCTGTGAAGTCCAAGGTTCAGGGAATATATCTGGTGAGGTGACTCTGCAACAATGCAGGGCATCACATGGTAAGAATGGCAGTGTAGAGAGAGCTAACTTCCTCATTGATTCTCCTTTTAAAGCCCTCAGGACCACACCCTCGACCACCATTAAACCATCAAATGGATTAATCCACTTGCTAGGTAGGGAGGGCATGGTTGTCACAGTCTAGTCACCTCTTCGAGGCCCCACCTTTCAATTACTATAACAGTATTTCCCACTCTCTTCACACTGCCACAGTGGGGGTTAAGTTTCTAATACATGGACTTGGGGGACAATTCAATCCACAGCAACAGGTGAAGGGTCTGAGGCTTAAAAGGAACACACAGCTAGGAAGTAGCAGAGCTGAGCCAAGAACTCTGGACTCTGACTCTCAATCCAATTCCCTTGTCCCTGTACACCACTAGTGAATCCTACAAAGGCTGATTGGTCAGAAGGATGATAGTTATAGACAAGATTTAAACCTGGGTCTGCCTTACTAAATTGCGTCTGCACCTGCCCTTTAAAACTGCATTTGCTCTTGAAGTGTCAGCATTAGATTCAGCAGGCTTCATGTAACAGGAAACTCAAATAATAGTGGCTGAAACAAATGGGGATTTTTTTTTTTTTAATGTAAAAGTCTGGAGTTAAGCAGAGAAGAACTTGTATGGTGGGTCTGTGACACCATCAATGTGTCACAGCTCTATTTTTCTGCCCCACCATGCTCATCATGTGGCTTCCATCCTCAAAGTTGCCTCACATTTCAGGATGGCTGCTGAAGTTCCAGCCATTATGTATGTATTCCAGGCAGGAAGTAAGAAGAAAGATTACCTGCCAGCTGAGTAAATCCTCTTTTAAAACCTTTTTTGGAAGTCCCACCTAATGACTTTGCCTTCCATTTGACTGGCGATCTCTTTTAGCAAGATCTCTTTCCCAAGAGAGCCTGGGAAATAAAGTTATATTAACACACTCCTGTCTCAAATCACATTGAAGTCTGGTTAGTAAGGAAGGAAAGGATGGATAATGGGTAGGTGATGATAAAGTGGTTGGTGGTTGGTTAGCTACCAACAGAGCTATCCTTGGTGATAATCTGATTTGTAATAAGGTTATAGTGAAACCACTTCCTGGCGGAGAGAGAAAACAATTTATAGATAATATCCACAACTCTGCACTGACATTGTATTCATGGTTTAAGAAAGTACTTTATAAACTTTTAGCAATATCTTAGAAATGAGGTCAGACTAATCATTTAACAATGAGAAAATGGCACAAGTAAGTGGTATTCTCTGGTATATTTCTTTAGCAATCAGGGTTAAATTGTATTAGATGAAATCTACATTCCCAAGGTCTTGCTACTCAAACTGTGGTCCTTGAGGACCAGCAGCAACAGCATCACCAGGGAGCTTGTTAGAAATGCAGAACTCTGGGTCCCACCCCAGGCCTACAAAATCAGAATTTGCAGGTTACCAAGATCCCCAGGGATTCCTATGAACAGTAAAGTTTAAGAAGCCCTGTTCCAATGCAATGCTTTAAGAACCTGTAATGTGCATCTACTCCCCTAAAAACCTCTTCTCAGGAAGCAATCTGTTTTAGCACTTTTATTTTTTAATGAGACTCTAAGTCACAGTGCTTGCTGCTCTATGAGAAGGCACATTAAAACACTTGTAAAACAATAATACCTAATATTTATCAAGTGCTTCTTCTGTGCCAGGCACTGAAGGACTTCATGTGGCTTTCTGCACTTCACCCTCCTAACTACCTGTGAGGTAGTGACTGTTACTATCATCCTTTCCCCTGGTTTACAGGTGAGGACACTGGGCCAAGTTCCCAGCCAGAGAGCAATAGGTCCGGACAGGCACTGCCTGTCTGAAATGTTTTGCTAGCCAAATGAAGGGATGTTAAGGTTTAGAGAAAGCCAGGGGGGTGTTTCAGGACGAGGAAGCAGCTTGGTGAAATATACTCTACACAGGCAGCCAGGATGCCTGGGTTCCAGAGCCGGCTCAGCAACTAGCCAAGACCTTGTAGAACCCACTTCACCACCCAGAACCTCGCTTCTTTTATCTATGCGTTAGATGATCTGCAGACTGCCCTCCAGCTCTGACACCCCTCAGCTCTAGGCGTGCCTTCCATATGATCTTGAAGTCAGTCAGCCTTAGCAGCTGCCTGCACTGGTTGGCTTTATTCAGGTTCACCCAACTGCCACCCAGCCTGGCCAGAGCCCAGCTTGGTCTAGAGACCAGATGTTGGATGCCCTGGGTGAGCAATATGCCTTCACCAGCAAGCAGAGACAGATAAACACAACTACTGCCAGCCACTCGCCAGCGAGCCCACCCCCTTGACCCAGGTAGAGGGGAAGGAGCTGTGCAAAGCCAACTTTCCGTAGACTTCTGGAATGAATTAGACTTGGTATGAATGTACACAATGGAAACACCCGGATGTGAGACAGTTGCCAAAGCTGCCAGCGGGATATTCCCCCTCAGCCCACACTGATCTGAAAGGGCTGACTGGCCACCTACAGACTGGGTGGCAGAAACCAGCAAGAATCAGTGAAAGAAAAGCCACTTAGACTTAGTAGAAGCAGAAGGCTCCTTGATGCCTCCCGGCACATTTGTGAGCACTAACCTGGTCAACAGGTGTGCTGAGTAGAGCACTTTTGCGAGCATCTTCCTAGTTCACAGCAGACCCTTTAACAATGCCTCTCACTTGCCACCCCCCACCCTGCCACAGACAAAAGGGAACTCCTAGCTGCCACATCTGTTGCATGATGTCTTCTCACCCATGTCTACAGATGACCATGGGCAGCACCAAACCCAAGCTGCACCACAGCCTCCTTCCCATGGATTTAGGAATTGGGGCCAAGAGGCTCTGTCTCCAGAGGCTGGATCTGCAACATGTAAGCTTAGTCTGTTAGGGTAAGGTAGCAGCCACCAGAGCAATCCAGACTGCAGAGAGCAAGATCAAAGATAAGAAAATGAGAGGGTCCAGGGTCTCTTAAGTCCCATCCCAGATCAACCCTTCCCTGTTCGGGTTCTCAGTCCTCCCTCTGTGTCCTATAATAGTCTCCTTTGAACAATCTAGCTCTGAAACAACTCTACTACTTGGCACCAGAGAAGTCATAATACTGAGCCAGGCATTCGGGTATTTGACAAATATCCATGGAGAGCCCATGTGGGCTAGGAGATGTGCTTGTCAATGTGAAAAGAAAAAAAGAATAAGACATGATCTCTATCCTCAAGGAGCTCACAGGCTCGTGTGGGACATAAACACATCCTTCTAAACCAATGTATCCAATGTGGTGAAAAGAACCCCAGCAGAGTGCCTGGAAGCAGACAAGCCTGGGGCAGAAGGAGCAGAGAGCCAGGAGAGCTCGCTGGAGGGGATGCTTGAGCTGACTTTTAGAGACAGGAGGATGTAGCCCACAATGGGGAGAGGATGTCCCTGGTGAAGATGACAGCATGCACAAAGATGGGCAGCAGGTAGCATGCTTCCAGGGAACAGCATGCTCAGGAACTGTGCCCGGTAGAGCGGGGGTGAGCGGAGGCAAACAGGGAACAGCTCTCGGCCTCAAGAGGCTTGCATCTTAGAGGTAAACCACATGGAAGGCTTAATAAAAGCTCATGACAACCAAAGAAGAGACTCCCAATGACTGCTGAATAAGCAGTGCCTGTAATGTCACAGAAGCTCAAAGGAAGGAGAATACATCTTCAGCTCAGAAGTTTACAAGAGACTTCAGAATGGGTAAGGCCGAGATAGGCCTTGAAGCACAGAGCAGATTCAAGGAAAGGCAGTGCCTAGCCACACTCTCGCGAACCATGCTGCTAAAAATACCCAGCATTCCATGGAGTTCCATGTTTCTAAAAGTGTTTTCACAGTAACTCATGTGTTGCTCACAGCACGTGGCAGAGTAAGGAATGCAACAGAATCACTGTTTGATGGTGGGGAAACTGAGGCACAGAGTGACCAGCTTGGTCACAGAACTAGTGATTGGGATAGAGGCTCATGCCTCCACTTCCCCTGTCCAAGGCTCTTCCTGTTACCTCTCCCATCCCATAAATAAGAGAAGAGACAAAGAACTGCACAACTCAGAGTCATTCTAACCTTCCCTGGAGCTGCCTGGCCACTTGGTTCACCTTCTGCCTTGAGTGGCAGCTCCAGGGCTGAGACTTTATTAAAGACTTCAAGAACAGAATACATACTTGGAGTCTTCCCTGCATGATTATAAGCAACAAGAGGGCAGATACCACACACCTTGTTCAGCAATTAAGCTCAGTACCTGGCCCACAATTAAGAGTGCATTCACATTTACTACACAACTGAATAAAACTAACACAAGAACAAGTGAACCGAGTAGATGGGAAGGGGGAGAAGCAGGAGGTGGGATGTGGGCTCGCTGCGGAGTGGAGCGTGGCCTCCTGACATTTATTGCTGTCTCCCTCAAAAATCCTGTTAGCATTACATCCAGAGCGTAGACAGAGGAGGAAAAAGGAGACATGCTAAATTACCAACAAGTACCAGGTGGCTACTTGTTAAGACTCTAAGAAAAGAAGGATGAGGGAGACCAGGAGGGCCAGGGGTTAGCGTGAACTCTAGCAGTCCCTAGCACTACGGTACAAGTTCTGGGTAAACTACAAAGGAATATCTAAATGTTAGGTGTGATTTTGAGGTCTGAACATTAAATGCTTGCTATGATACTCTATTTAGAGTTCTGTTCAGTCAGGAGAAGCTTCTGGAAGGATTCTTCCATGACCTTCTCTGATCACATTCTCCGACTCTCCTGTGGCTGCCCTGGAATAAAACCAGCCCCACGAGTAAGGTGGGGAATTGCCATCCCATCTAGCAACTGTCCACTTTTTAATCTCCACAAGGCAAGGCTGAAAGAGGGACCAAAATGCAAAGGGAGGGACTGGTCAGGAAAGCCATGAAAGGACAGCGCCCCCAGCCATGGTCCTCCATAAAAACAACCACCCCTCTGTTCTCCTCGGCCCCTTTCCTTCACCCATCCCTCCCTCCCATTCAAACTGGCGCCAACTCTGATGAGCAACAGCTGACCCAAGGAGGCAGGGCTCGTGCCAAGAGCCACAAGCAGTTTCATCTGGCTGAGTCTCAAGGAGAAACGGTTCTTTGTTTGAGCCACCAGAGGGAATGTCACCAACTCCAGCTACAGAGATTCCCACACTCCCCTTCCTCTCTGTCAAGGTCAGAGGACAGCGCCCTCTAGCCCTTCCCAACCCAAAACACCTGGCTGAAGACAAAAGACGCTTACCCCGCCGTGACCACTGGCAGATGCCAAATGGCGAGTCAGACACTGCATCTGTCCACACACACCCTGCCACCCGCAAAGGCTGCCTTGGCTGAGGAACTTGGGACACCACTCTGCTTATAGTCTCCAAGCTTGGTCAGGAGTTGCCACCTGGGACATATAAATGAGATATTTGAGTAATATCTCTAACTGGGCATATACAGTAGTCCCCCCCCCCTTACCCACGGGGGGATACGTTCCAAGACTCCCAGTGGGTGCCTGAAACTGCAGAAAGTACTGAACCCTGTACATACCGCTTTTTTCCTATACAAAAGCATTGTATAGGGGAAGTGGGATACACAGTGTGGATACGCTGGACAAAGGGATGATTCACCTCCCAGGCAGGACAAAGCAGAATGGCATGCAATTCAAAACTTATGTGTATATTTCTGGAATTTTCCATTTAATATTTTCAGATTGCAGTTCACCATGGGTAACTGACACCACAGAAAGTGAATAAGGGGGGGACTACTGTATAGTGTATTTTTACCCTCCTCATCCCCACAGATTTCCCTCCAGATTCTTCAATTTCAGAGAGGGAAAAAACCCTCGAGTCACAGTGGGGAGGTGACGACCACATGACAGCAGACTTAAGCAATTCAAGACAGGACAAGCGTGTCTCACACCCACAGCAATAGTAACAAGGCCTTCAGAGCGCTTTCAACACACCATGTGACTTGAGTGTTGCCACACGTTTTCAGTTAAACTTTCCATTAACAAAAAAGTGCTTTATTCTCAGGAACCTGACCCCATCTCCTAAAGCAGCCTCAACACACACAAGCCTACATACATACAATCTGTCAATTCGTCACCAGGCAAAAGCCACGCACGCCACCCTTCACCACACACACTCCAACCTTCCTTGGCCCTGAGCATCTCCTAGCTGAGCAGATTTAGAGCTTCTCACACCTGTGCTGAAGAATCTCTTGAAGGGAAAGAGTAGAAACTAAATTTAATCGTGTTAAATCCCAGTTTCCAAGGGAGATGATCTCATTTTAGCCACTATCGTCTTGGCTAAGATGCAAACCCTGTGCTTTAACACAGAGGAAAAATTCTGCTGTATCCTGATAAAACATTTTGAAGAAAAGGAATATGGGGGCATTTTAATCAGGAATTATGTTCCTCACCACAGGCAGCAGGCAGAAACATTTTCAAAATATTTAGCTCTCAGCAAAGTAAAATTTGGATATTACGATGAAATGGGATCCTCATTTACTCTATTAATGATCTCACAGTGGGCCTTTAAAAATCTTCTGCTGAAATAAAAATGACAATCATGAAAAGAAAACAAACAAACAAAAACACTATCTACAACCTAAGGAACCAACAAACACAGAAAACAAACAGCAAAGCAGAAAGCAAGGAACAAAAGACACCTAAGACAACCAAACAATCAATAAAATGCTAGGAATAAATCAACACCTTTCAATAACAACTCTCAATGTAAAGGTTTAAATTCCCCAATCAAAAGACACAGATTGGCTGACTGGATTAGAAAGGAGGACCCAACTATATGCTGCCTACAAGAGACCCACCTCACCCATAAAGACTCACATAGACTAAGAGCGAAAGGATGGAAAAAGATCTTCCATACAAACAGAAAAGAAAAACGAGCTGGAGTAGCTATTCTCATATCAGACAAAATAGACTTTAAACTAAAAACCATAAAAAGAGACAATGAGGGTCACTACATAATGATAAAAGGACTGATGCATCAAGAAGACATAACAATCATAAATATGTATGCACCCAATGTTGGAGCACCCAGATTTATAAAACAAACTCTATTAGAACTAAAAAAGGAAATAGACACTAATACCATAATAGCAGGGGACCTGAACACCCCACTCTCAATATTGGACAGATCAACCAGGCAAAGAATTAGCAGAGAAACACAAGAACTTAACAAAACTTTAGACCAATTGGACATGGCAGATATCTACAGAACATTCCATCCAACAACCTCAGAATATTCATTCTTCTCATCAGCACACCACATACCACATACACACCACACACACCACACAATACACAAACATGCGCATACCACACCACACAGCATACACATACCACAAACATACTTGCACATACCACACGGTGTACACCTACCACACCCACATGCCCAACACACATGCACCACACACCACACACACATACACCACAGATCATCTGGATCATCTGGAAGTGAGCTCCCAGAATTGGACCCTGTGTTGAAATCCTCGATGGTTTGGGAACAACTAGGGACCATCGTTCCCTGTGAAAAGTCACGCGGCAGCCTGGCCTGTGCTCACCTGCAGACTTGCGGGGGGTCTGGGCAGCACAGCTGGAGGCGGGGAAGAACTCAGGAATGTGCTACGAAGTCCAATAAAGGCACGTTTCCTCGGACCTTTGCTATTTCTGTCAAGAGTTCTATGCCACCCAAAGTAAAGACAACCATTTATGAGGTAACAGAAAGAAAAAGGTTAAAGCTAATTGGGCTCAACCTACGTCCTTTAAACATTAAGTCCCCTCATTTGACCCTAACCTCAGGGAGACTTTCCTTTCCCTTTTCTTGGCGGCTTTGCCTAGCCCCCTAGTCCTTTCCTCCCTGAGCTGTAAGGGCAGGATCAATGGCCTTGGCAGCAAGCTGAGAGCAGAGGCCGGTGCAATCATTAGAATGCAGCAAGCCAGAGACCCCCGAGTCAGCCAGCCCAGCACAGTGTGAAGGGTCAGACCCATTGACCTCCAGACCTGGCCGCTCAAGCTGCTGCTCCTCAGTAGGTGGCATGTGAATCCCACAGAAAGTGTGGATAGAAAAGTCATGAATCCTGTGGGCCCACCCCCAGAAAGTGGTTCCTTGGAGAACTGGGAGGACTGAGCCCAGTCCTGTGGCTGGGGACAGTGGTAAATGTCAACCTAGCGGCAGCAGGTGTCAGTTGCCTCACGAAGAGCTCTGAACTGGAGTCCTTTCCACCCCCTTCCCAGCCAAAGGGCCAAGCAGGGTGAGGGCTTCATAGCTCTGCACGAGATCAAGATCATCCCTCGGTGTACACATTGCACCAGGCATATTAAAGTAGAATACTCAGAGCCACTGGGACCAGCATACTAGCTGCCAGCCCATTTCTCACCAGAGTTACACAGCGACTAGGGGTTGTCTTCCAAAATGAGGATTGCCGGGATATGCAAAATATTGTCACCAAAGAGGGTCTGGACAGTTAGAATAGAGGATGATTAAAGGAGCAAGGAATCCCGAGAGTTTAGTGTCCAGTTTCTCCGTGAGTTTGGGAATTTGTTCTAGTTCTTCAAGCAGGGATGATTCAGCTTCTGCTTGAACACTTCTGGGGACAGGGACCCCTCTTTAGAAGTCAGCCTACTCCATTATGGAAGAGTTCATTCTTCCTTCTTAAATGGATGTAAAGTCTGCCCTGTGGAACTTTCACCCACTGGTCTGGATTCCACCTCTGAACCTCGACACAGGGCAGGATGGCCCGTATCTCAGCCACTGAGCACAGCCTGCAAGGGGGTCTGTTGGAGGAGCTGGAGTGGGCTGGCAGCTGCTTGGATCAAGGGAACCT
>NW_007726767.1:145645-167075 GCF_000696425.1 Galeopterus variegatus
AAAAAAAAAAAAAAAAAAAAAAAAAAACGGGGGGGGGGGAAGAAGATATAACAACTACAATTTCTTTGAAGGTGTTACAACAAGCAAATGGAAAGGACATTCTTGGGTGGGAGGGGGGAGAAGGAGGAGGGAGGGAGGTTTCGGTGATGGGTCATAATAATCAACCACATTGTATATTGACAAAATAAAAAAAATTTTTAAAAATCTTCTGCTGAATAGTTTTCTAATAAGGAAAACTCTTGATGGTATCAGATTGACTCACTTCAAGAAAAAAAAAATCCCCACCCCACACTCTAGCCAGAAAGGTTGTACCAAACTCGGTTTGACAAAATATATTTACAGAATATTTATTTTCAGGTTCCCTAGCAGTACAGTAGTCATCTTCCACTTCAGATCACCTGGACCCCAGCCAAAATGGTGATGTGAGAGGAACTTTGTCCGTCAGCCTTCCTTCTCCCCACACGTCCCAGGCTCCAGGCTCCTGGCTCCTGGCTCCCGGCTCCCGGCTCCAGGCTCCAGGCTCCCGGCTGGCTCCCACCTCCCACGCTCACTCTCCTGCAGGCATCACTTCTCTGGGCATTCAGGCATGAGTTAGCAGGAGCACACACCTTGAAACTATCCTCTTGAGAGACTGACTTTTCTTTTTTCTTTCTGGAGTTGGGATGTACTAATACCACTTCATCATCTCTATTTTACTAAAAATGTGTGCAAATGATATAAGGCTCAGTAATTAAACAGAAGTAACATTATTTTTGTTTTATGACTTCTCTGTAAATTTCATATATTCCCCCAAGATACCTAGATAGTAGGCAATTGGGGAAGGAATTCCTTTGTGTGTTTTTTCTTATACCCCCAATTGGATTAAAAGTTCTCCAGGGGCTGAGGGGATCACTGAATGGCAACAAATCATTTCTTAAAGTATTAACTGTAGGCAGCAGTTTTGCTTTAAGAGGTTCTTCTTCTAAGTGTATTTTTGTTTTTAAAAAAGAAATACTCTTGGATATGTTACTGTACATAACTACCAGCTGATTTCAACTCAGTTTTCTCTGAACTTTTTCTCAGCAGATACTTACATATTAGGGAGGGGCTGAATCCTCAGAATTGTAACTCGATAATTTCATTGTCTCCCTCCTCTCTTAGGGGATGGGGTGAGGTGGAGAATCCAATTCACCACTCAGGCTCTTACAAGTCTGCCAGATGAAATCAGTCTGAAACAAAGGGTCCATTTTTCACTCACCAGTCTCAAAGCCAGCAACTGTCCAATGAATCGTGACTCTTATGTAGCACAACACGGCTCAGGGGTCATTAGCTATTAACTTTAACCTGCCATTTCTCCCACTCCTTTTGTGTATGGCACAGTACCCTTAAGTCTACCCAACATTTAATGACCCATAACGAAAAAGCATGAGTCCAGTAAAATATCAAACAAGTACTTTCTCTGGTAAATTTAGATGTATTTTGTTTTAATAATGGTTTCATTCCAACTGGAACAAAGAGAAAAAAAAAAAAGTAAGGTCTTTTAAAAAGGCTTTTTAGCAAGATGAAGCCTCAGAAGGAAGTCGGCTTATATTTAAACAGGTACTGCATCAAGAAAAGCCAACCAGAGGTGTCAACAGAAGGAAGTTGCTCTTTATTCCAGAAACAGACCTTAGAAAGTAACTAGCTTGATGCTAATTAGACAGAGGCAGGGCAGGCTTAGTTATGCACTGCTTATTAATGCACCCTCCCACCCGGACTGATAAAAACTGGGAGCTGTTTTCTAACAACCCTTATAAAATGCTGTTCAGAGATGAACTTGGGATTTCTGTATAACCAAAAGATGCTGCTCCACAACACAGCAACACGAGGAATTTCAATTAAATGATTTTACTGGGGAAAAAAAATTACACTTTGAGAACCGAAGCAAGAAGACTATTTTCAATCATTTTAGTAGGTCATGTGCCAAGAACAAAATGCTCAGGGCAGGCCTGGCAGACTGTCCACCCCCCACTGGGAGTGCTCAGGCTGAATGTACGGGGTTCCCACAGTGTTTGTGCCATAAGTCGATGGCCTTGCTCACGATCGCATCCGAGCTGTCCTGGGGAATCTGTGGAGAAGCAAACCAGTCTTCATGAAATTTCAGGGTTTACAACTTCAGTATCTTCCCTCACTCACTGTAGCATAAAACTTATTTCCACCAGAATTTTCACTGTTTTTCATAAAGTGACAGCATAAAAGGCTTGTTTCACATGCCACCTGAGGACATACGAAGGAGCTCTAGTGTCTGGTTGCCCGGGTTCAGATCCTACACTACCCACTGTGCACTCCTGGGCAGATTACCTAAGCTACATGGGTTTCAGATCCCCATCTCTGAAATGGAGGAAACGACAGCCCAGCTTCTGAGAGCTATTTACAGGATGACATGAGATAACTCATGAAAAATACTTAGCACAGGCATGGCACTGTTAGCCACTAATGATTTATTTATTCAGTACACATTCACTTAATAGTTATTATTTACCAGGTCACTGATCAAATGTTAATATTGACTAATTAAAAAAAAAAAAAAAGAAAGAAAGAAAGATTTCAGGTCCTGTGGAATTCATTCAGGTGTAAGTCTCTACTTCTGCTTCTTGCCTGGTAAAGAGTATTCTAAAATACATAGGGAGGGAAAAGTTGAACTTTTTAGCCCTTTTCAACATGCACTAAATTAATACTTAAGCACAGTAATAAACCCAACTGGAATTACACCAGAGATAATAACAGAAATGAAAGGGTTTATAAAATTCTCCAAAATGTCAGGATTACTTTTCCATTGACAAAAATCACTCATCCTGCAGTTACAGATCTCACCTCTTCCTTTTCCTGACATGCCTGCTGGTGGTCCCATGGGACTAAGTGGGCACACACATGCAATGCTCCTGTGCTCAGACCATCATCCCCCAAAGCGAGGAGGCAAACTATAATCCACAGGCCAACTTTAAGCACAAATGTTCCCAGGGAAAAAAAATGTTTCTTATAATATTAAAAAAATACTGTGTTATTTCTTTGAAATAATTTAACACAACAGGAAAATTTGGCTTGCTCGGCTGACTTGATTTCTAGATTCAAAATCAAATTAAAGAACACTTACATTTTCCAGAAACTTTGTTATCTTCTCTGCACTGTTCAGTGCCATTACTTTTATTTTAAAGGTTAATAAAATTTCCACAGCTACAAAAACTAGGATCTTACAGGATCCACTTACAACTTTATCCCAAATCCTACAAAAAAATATATATAATGAAATTACATGAGTCTGAAATTATATTTACTTAGACATCTCAAATTACAAAATAAAATCAAATTACTCCTATTTTATGTATAAGCTTCAGAGAACAAGTACTGTGAAATAATCATTAAAAACAACAACAAAATAGATAAACCATTTGAAATCTATTTTAGACATAATCATAATTAGAAGGAAAAAGGAAAGTTAACTGAAAAATAATGTTCGCTAGAAATTTACCAAATGCCCATTCCCTCATGTTGCAAACCTACACTTCGGGGGATGGGAAAGAAAGTCCTAAATTATACTTTAAATCACAGTATTTTACTAATACTCTGTAGTACTGCATGCTAAGAACAACAAAAGAAGTATATGAAGTGAGATAAATACAATTTCATTGCCAGTGGTTCTGGGTGACAGATTTCTTAAACTTCTTTAAGGACTTAATGAGCCGGTTATTGATCTGCAGCCATTCTAAAATTATTCTGATAATTCCTATGACTTTTAATATTGGTATTATACTCTACACGCTCCTGTAATGTTCTCTGTATATTGCCCTTCTTCTCAATTATGTCATAAAGTCTTGGAGGGACAGGACCAGGACTCAGAAATACCTTTAACATGTGTCTGAAACTGACTGGAAGAGCTGAGTCTCAAATCTTTGACTGCCTTCAGCTCCTTTAAAGATGCCATGATAAAACTAAGACATACCAAGATTACCCCCAGGTTAGGATCTATCACATTTCTGGAAAAGAGGAGCTCATGCTTACATAAACTCCTGGATCCTGTTTCAGATGTGACTATTACACAGCATTTAACACACTGAGGGCTCTCAATTTTTCTAACTGTATACTCAATAATAAGCAGAATCATGTGCTGTTATGGTAGCTGCTGAAGAAATTTACTTCAAATTACTATATTGTTCTGAAGCAAGTTTATATTCTCAGGGATGATCTCAAGAAAGGCCAGGATTCTTCTCTGACTCCAAGCCTTCAGTATGTCTTTAAAAGAAATACTTGCCTCTGTAAACTGGATTCGGGCAAGCATCCCGCAAAGCACTTCTTGAACCAGACATCATAAGGAAGTTTGGACACTGCAGAACATAACTTCAGATGACTCAGCAGTCTGCTGTCTTCCAGATTCAAGTATTGTTCAAAAGCCTTTGGCTAAAGATTAAACAGGAAGAGATAGCACTCATTTCCTATGACATAACATCACCTGATACTACAGCCTATGATGAAAACAATGTACGCGCTGAATGCAGGGAAGTGCTAGAAAACAAAAGTTCAGAATCATTCAAGTTACTTGTGACACAGCAGTTTACCAAGTCAGTACTAACCAGAGGAACCAACCCTCTATCTGGTACTGATGGGTTTCCAGGGACACAGGACTCTTTCAGTGCTAAAACCGCAAAGTCCCAGGTAAAAGACAGTGATTGGTGACCCTGATACTAACTGCACTAACCAGATTCAACTGTCTAAGGCAAAAGTCCACAGCAAAATTCAATTGTTCTGGGGAGCTAAGAATGGCCCATGATATTACTGGCTGGTCTAGAGCAATATATTATATACAAGAGTACTTCAAAATGTTCATGGAAAAGTAGAATTAAAAGATACTATGAATCTTTCCATGAACTTTTTGAGCTACCCTCATATACAGGAAAAAAAGGGAAAGAGGAAGTGTAGAACCAAAGAAACAGAGTGGGATTAGGGTGGGGAGTGAGAATCAGGAAGAATGAGACAAAAAGAGATGGACATGAAAAAGGGCCGGTCAGTCACTGACCATGCATATGCTATCCTGTATATGAATGACCAGTGCCAAGGAGCCTTAAACAACAGGGATGTCCAAAGGATGAACTCTGTACCCAACACAAATGTGCACAAGAATTTCTTGGAAACAGAGGAATAACACGGATGGAACAAAGTACCTGGATTCATCTAGTAGCCTCCCCTATATAATGTTAAACAGCAGCCAACCCTAGAAAGCTGGGAGAGCCAACAAAGCCAGCTCCCCAGACCTGGCCAAATGCACCTTGCACAAGCTGCTGTATTTAGAGTCCACTGGCTAAAAATGGACCCCAAGAGTCAAACCTCAAAGTCCATACAAACTATCTGGAAGAATATAACCAGATCCCGAATCACCTAAGCCAATGTAAACGTTTATATTACTAGATATCTACATCTCTCTGCTTCTTTCATAGAGGTGATTCGTAACCTTTACAATGTCCACTGTAGCCAGTCACTGCTACACACAAGGAATAAAGTAAAATAAAGAAGTCTCTGACTTCAAGGAGCTTACAGGTTGACTGAGAAAGACAGGAGGTAACTATAATAACTGTAACGCTATGACGCTCTGACGGGAATAAGCACTAGATGTTGGGTACATCCAGGAGGGAATCTTAACCCAGGATTTACAAGTGAGAAACAGTTTCCCAGGAGAGGTGACATCTGAGCTGACCCCTGAAGAATGGACAGGAGTTAGCCAGGCAAAGAGGGTCCCACATACTAATATCTGGTCCAATTTTCCCCTCCGCCTTTCAGGGCATCTGTTTTCTGTTTATCTAACTTCCCTACATTATTCAACAGTTCCTAGAGCCTCTCAAGAACACTACATACAACTTCCCAAACAAGGAACGTTCCTCCAAAGTACAAGTTGCCAAAGGTCTCCTATCCTGGCCTTTCACCTAAGGAACCTTATTCTAGCATTTTGGTTGGTTATGCCAATAGTATATATATATACCTGTATGTACTTTCTCCACAAAGTGACAAGATTGAAAACACACACACATTTATATATTATGTCTCAGAGCAAAGAAAATTTCATCCAAAACTCAGTGCAAATAATAAGATACAGACGAGTAAACATTTTTAAACTATTGTCTTTTTCTTTTATCAGACTATAAGCGCCCTGAGGGTAGGGACCATATCTGTTTTGTTCACTGCTAGTTCTCCAGTACCTAGAACAATACTTGCCATAGTGAGCACTCAATATATAATTGTTGAGTCAATGAGTGTCGTGAATTAATATGAAGTTTTGAAATACATTAATCAACATCTTGATAATCAATCAACATACATCTTTTTGCCAACAACTTATTTTTTTTCTAAATATCTTTTCCTGATTTATATATGCTATTATAAGAAATCTTTACAAAAAAAAGAATAAAGAAGGATATAAAGATCACTTATGATCACATACCCAAAGACAACTACTGGTAACATTTAGGTTGTATAGCACCCATTTGTTTTTCTGGACACATACACACACACTTTTCTGTCTTTTATTAGTTGGACTCATACTAAATGAACAATTTAGTATTTTGCTTTTTGCACTTAAATTGTGGGCATTTTCCCAAGTTAATAAACAACATGAAAGGGTTAATATCTCTAAATAAAGAAAGCTTCTAAAAACAGAAGAAAAAAGCCAACAACCTTATAGAAAAAAAAATGCAAATGGCTCTTACCCATATGAAAAGATGCTCAACCCTGCTTATGACAGAAAAAATGCAATCTAAAACTACACTGAGGTATCATTTCTTACCTATCAGACTGGCAAAAATCCAAAAGACTAATGACATACCATACTGACAAGGCTGCAGGGAAACAGGCTATAGGAAAACAATCTACTGGTTACGAGGAAGCAAAAGAGTATGAGCTCCATGAATGGGAATTTAGCAATATCTAGCAAAATAGTATATGCATTTACCTTTTAATCCAGCCAATCTATTTTTAGGGAATCTATCCCAAAAATATACTGGTAAATAAATGAAAAGATGTGTGTGCAAAGCCATTCATCTCTAACACTTTATAATAGTAAAATACTGGAAACTTCTCAAATGGCCAATAGAGGATAGGTTGAATAAACTAGGGTATATATAAATCTATACGATAGTAAGCAGCCACGAAAAGATATAAGGAATATCTCTATAAACTACTATGGCATGATCTCCAGCACATATAAGGTAAAACAGCAGGGCAGGAAAAAAATGTGTATTGTATGCTACAGTTCAACCTAAGAAAGAAGGTGAATGCAAATATATACGTAGGTGCATTATTTTAATGGAAGGAGATATTAATATTGCCTGACATTTTTCACACTCAGAAAATGATAGATGTAATTTATTATAACCACAATTACATTTTACTGCTAAATATTTAGGCTATTTCCAATATTTCCATGACCCCAAACTGTTACGTTATGAAGAAATTAGAGCATATATCATCAACAGAAGGCAAAACCTGACTAAAAAGGTACTTAAGCGGAATTTATATTAAACTTAGGAAGAAGCTGCTAATAATGTTTATGAAAAAAACTTCTTTAGGATAGCTTTAAAAAATTGTGGCAGTAGCAATGAAAGAAAGCTCACTTACTCTAATGACTAAACACAAGTAAGTCTGAGATGGTTTAAGAGAAGCCTTCTGTGCCACACAATTAAGTTGGCCTCTATTTTCCTTGGCAATGAGAGGCCTTGGCAAAGAGCTGACTTTTAAAAAGCTGGTAAGGGGTCGGCCCAGTGGCGCACTGGAGAGTGCGCCACTTGGGAGCGTGGCGGCGCTCCCGCTGAGGGTTCGGATCCCATGTGGAGACCGGTTCCCGCTCACTGGCTGAGCGCAGTGCGGGCGCAACACCGAGGGTTGCAATCCCGTTGCTGGTCCCCGGTGCGGGCACGACACCGAGGGTTGCGATCCTGTTACCAGTCAGTAAAAAAAAAAAAAAGGAAAAAAAATAAAAATAAAAAGCTGGTAAGGAGAGAAGCTAGAATGCAGTGCTAGGGATCAGAGCACTGCAGCACAGTAAACAAGTTCTCACTCAGGTGTTCTTATCTTCCTCCGTCCATCACACGCACCTTTCCCTAGAGCTATAAAGCAATGTACATTTTGTAATAATGAATTTATGTGGTCCAACCACAAAAAACATGAAAAGATGAGAGATAAGATTATAGAAACTCTAACACAAAGCTAAGAAGAAAAGATCCACTATGCAATGATAATAAAAAATTTCAACACACTTTAACTCAAAAGAAAAGTTCATTCAGATGACTTGATGCCAAAATCAAACAGCAACACATTCTGAAGAACTTTTTTGAAAACCTCTTAACTATTCAATTTAAAATAAAAGTAAACCCCCCTTTTTAATAAGAAAATTAAGATCTAAGAGACATTAAGTATCTTGCTGATCCTAAAATTCATTTTTAAAAAGAAAAAAGAAAGTTCAAGTATAGCCAAGGCATTTTTGAAATGGGAACTTTCTTCCCTAACAGCTATCCAAATATGCTAGAAAGCTATATTACATAAATCATGTGGTATTGGTCCAGGAACAAATAGCTCAATGGAAAAAAGTCCAGGAAGAGATACAAATATATATGGAGATCCAATATATAATGATGGCATTTTGAATCATAAAAAAGGGATGAACTAACAAATAAACGGTGTAATAAGCAGTTCTACTGCTTACTGTGTGACCTTAAGCAAGTTACTTAACTTCTCTGTGCTTCAGTTTCCTCATCTTCAAAAACTAAGATGCTTCTATGCAGTAATTCATTAATAAAACAAATTCAGCACAGCCTGGCATGAACTGCCTTCTCAATGACACGCTAAGCAGAGGGGACAGGAGGAGCGGAGGGGTAGTGATGTGCTGGTGGAACTTGTGGTGTTGCAGGGTAAATGTAAAGGAGTAAAATCCAGTGTGTGTCTGATACCAATCACAAAGATAAATTCCTGACTAATTAAAGGGCTAAATTTAAAATGCTTATACATTTTAGGAGAGAACGAAGAAAACATGTTTTTTAACCTTAGGGTTGAAAAGGGCTAATTAAGATACAAAGCAGCAAAAGAAAAATATTGACAAATCTCATTTCATCAAAATCTTTGTACAACAGAAAGGGAGAAAGTATTTTCAACACACATAACAGATAAAGGATAAATACCCAACGTATACCAATAACTCTTACAAAGCCGACAAAATAATAGAAATATGCAGAGCTGCTCAACTTCACTAGAGACTGAGAATATGAAAATTAAAATGAGATATTTTCATTATCAGATGGGCAAAATTTTAAGAGACTGATACTATCAAGTATGGGCAATCAGGTGGGAAACAACATCTCATAATCTGGTGGGAGCATAAATCGATATGATCTTTAGATGAGTGATTTGGCAGTTTAAATTTTGAACATGTCAAAAATAAATAAATAAATACACAGATTTTGAATATGTCTCTCCTTCACCCGAGCCTTTCCTCTTAGGTACCTAACCTTGAAAAATACACATACACATGAGGAACATGTACAGGGCATGTTTACAGTTGGTATGGATCTGCTATATTTAATTACAGTAAATTTATAACAAGAAACGCTATCAGTAAATCTTTTAAAAAGATGAGTGGTTCTAAATGAGTGGTTCTCAACACCCCCTACACGTCAGAATCACCTGAGCTTCTACACAGTTACAGTTCCAGGGCCCCACCCCCAGAGAGTCTGATATACTTGGTCTGAGAGGAAAGGTGAGGGTAATTTTGAATAGCTTCCAGGTGGTACTAACAGGAAGTCAGAAATGCAAACTAGGAATTTATCTGTACTGATGTGGAAAGTTCTCCAAGACATTAAGTTAAAAACCACACGCCAAATGTATGGTGTTATACTATTTATGTGCTTTTAAAAAATCATTTATATATACATGCTCATAAAAGAGTCTAGAAGAATACACACCAAGCTGATGGCAATGTTTCCTTCTTAGAAAGCAGGGTTGGGGGCTAGGGGGTGTTGGTACAGATCTAAGGAGATATGGATTCACCTAGATTGCTTAAACTCATCTGAGAACATATTCATCTACTTACATTACCAAAAATAAAGAATGAATTTTTTAAACTTAGCATAAACTATCAAAAGGCTACTGACTTACTCCAATATTTAATAAGAAAAGCTAATTAAATCATGGTATAATTGAGACCTCCTGATTTAATTAAGCAACTAACATTATATTTATTTATGCTCCAATTCCATGCTTAAATTATTTTTATTGAAATCAACTAAGTGGATCAAATTTCAAAATCTTAAAAATTAAATTTTACTTGATTGAAATAGATAAAAACTGCTCTCCTAAGTGCTCTGTGAAGCTGAAGGGCCCTGCCCATTGTCCTATTAATAAGTAACTGACAAGGTCAGAGCCAGGATACTCCATGCTCACCCAGCCTGCATGGCTCCCCTCAGCTGACCCTATGCCCTGTATTGGGAGTTACCACTCCCAGTAGAATTTTCAAATGAAATAACTCAATGATTTAAGAAAAAAGAGATTCATTTTTATAAATAAGATAAGAAAACCAGAAAAAAAGGGAACTGCAAAGGAAGATTGGCTTATACTTTGAGACACGTGCCAGTCAGTCCTCTAAGTCCCCATGCCAGGGTCTGGCAGACAAAGCCGCTGCCTTCCCCATATCCATGCACTTCTCCTTCTTCATTAACAGAAGCCCTATTTCAATGGGAGATCACACGTGCCAGGCTTTAAAACCACAGTTCCCAGCCTCCACTGCAGATAGGGTGGCCAGGTGACATGGTCCCATGCAGAAGGAAAGCCTGCTAAAGGGCAACAGACCTGACTGGCCTGTCCCTTTTACTCCTTCACTTTTATCTTTGCCCTCCCTTCCTTCCTGCCCAGAACATGGATGTCACAGCTGTCAGTCCAACAGCCATCTTGTATGATGAGAGGAAGGATCGTGCCTAAGAATGCTGGAGCAAAATGACAGAACCTGAAGCCCTGTCCCTACCATAGCATTACAGCACCAGCTCTGGACTGCCTCACCTCTTGGGTTCTGGTTACATGAGAGAAAACAACAAAGCTTCTATTAGTTGGGCTTTCCATTTACTGAGGCAAACCTAAACCTTAACTAATACAGAGGGATAATTCTATATAAAACAAGTGGAGACTGCACCAGGATAAGGAATACTATACAGCAGGGGCTGGTAACCTATGGCCTGCAGAGGGGCCAATCCAGCCACGAGCATTCTTTTAACACTGTCTATGGTTGCTTTTATGCTACCACAGCTGAGTCGAGTGGCTGCAATAGAGACCATCTGGCCCACTAAGCTGGACGTATTTACTATCCGGCCTTTTACAGAAAATATTCGCAGAGCCCTACTACAGGGGGTCCAGTCATATCTGTAGCAGCACCAGGAGGTTAGAGTATTCCCTGAAGACCTCCAGTAGCATTGCCTACCCCCAAACAACCAAAAAACCCATTGCTTACCAGCTGGGGTAAAGAATCCCGGTACTTATTATTTAATTGGTTCACAAAGCATCGGATGATCCAGTAGCAGTCAACACTATCCTCCACCATTTCTTCCATGGCTTTAGCAATGGCAAGAAATACTTCATCATCTGGCTCCTGAAAGATTAATAATAAATCTCAAGAGGGAGGCAGTAGAAGAGCAAAATACATATTTCTTTAATAAAAAACAACACCTTTCCCCCTAAATTTTGAAGAGGCTGCATTAATAAATCAAAGTGGGATCAAAAATCACAGATTCCATCACTAAAGAAAAGAGATGAGTAACAACAGAAGTCTATTTAAATTAGTGTTGCCTGCCAATGACTAGGTTTCAGGCTGAGCATGCAGAGATTCTCAAGCTTCTTACATTAAACCTATCATGGAGTCAACATTAATCATAAGCAAGATGCTGACTCCATCCCAAGATATTCTCAGTGCTAAGTGAGAATTTCTCTCAAAAGGACAAACAGCACAAACAATACTTGGAGACATTTATCAATACAGTAATTCGCAAATATTGAATGACTCCAAAAAAGATTAATAAAATACTTGCTTATTTCAAAGCACTCATGCATCCCTTTAGACTTTTGTTCTATCGTCAAGCACCTAATATGTTAAAATGACCCTAGAATCAGAAGCTTAGGAACCAAAAGAATGGCATTTCTCAGACCTTGCATCAATACTCAGAATATGAAAGTAAACAAGTAAATTTCAATAGAGAAATCTTATAAAAACTGGAACCTTATTTGAAAATCTACTTTGTTTTCAAACACCATATCCTACACAAAAAGCTTTACATTTTTACCTAGGATTTAATATCCAAAGGATTTTAATGTTAAAAAGAAACTAAGAAGTTATCTTTCCAGACTTCCGGTCAAGGTGGAAGAATAGATGGTCCCCAGTGTCACTCTCTCCCACAAATCAACAAATTTACAACTATAAAAATGTAACATCAGCCAAGCTGGGGCCGCTGGAGCTGAAGTGAAGAGGAGGAGAGACCTATGGAACTCATGAAGGGGGGAGAAACCACGAAGAGAAAGAAAAAACTGCTCTCAGCGTTTTGGGACATGGCCACTTTAATGCTGGAGCGCATGGAGCAGGACCCTGCAGAAGCCACAGCTGTGCCCTTTAGATGGAATTACTTGTAGGAGGAAGGGGAGAAGACTTTGGTGGCCCCCAGGACAGCAAGACCACTAACAGGGTTCCCATGGACCCACACAGGAGCGAGAAGACAGAACAGCTGAAAAAGGAGAGCCACTCAGAGGCTGGTGAGTCATTGCAAGAGACTGGTGCACGGCCCATCCCACGGGAAGTGTTTGGAGCATGGATGGTTGGGAAGACAGGCCCACCGGGAGAATACTAGGACACAGCAAGGACAGCCAATCCAGCCCCCAATCAGCACAGGACCACTCAGAGGAGACTAGTTGGGAATGCAGAATTGCATGGGGTGCAGTTCGATGAAAAAACTCAGGCCCACATCAGAGTTTCTACACAACCCAGGTGCACCGAGTATCTGGAGAGCCAGAAGTACCTATAAGGTCAACCATTAAACCCTGAGCTGCACAAAAAGCCCTCCCTAGGGAAACAGCAGCAAAGCAGCAATTTACCTCAACCACACAGCTCAAGTATTAGTTCCCACAGGAAGTTCCCCTGTTTTAGTAGTAAGCAAAGGACAAAAACTTAGTTCTGGCCCAGACACACCATGAATGCCTTGGGGCCCACCGGGGACATGAGGCATGGAGCCAGGGGCAGGACCCCTGCCCACAACCACTCACACCACCAGCACCTTGGGGCCCCACCCAGGAACCCAAGGATTGGAGCCAAGGACCAGACCCCACTCCCGTATACAGGCACACCACCAACACCTAGGGGCCAGCCCAGGGACCCGGGGCTAGCAGCCAGAGACTGGTCCCCCTTCCCACAACCAGGCACACCATGCCAGGGCCTTGGGGCCTGCCAGGGGAGGGAGGACCGGACTCCCCCTCCCACAACCAGGCTCACCACGCCAGCACCTCGGGCCTGCCCAGGGACCCAGGATAAGGAGTTGGAACTGGACCCGCCCTCCCACAACGAGGCACCCCACGCCAGCACTTCAGGCCTGACCTGGGGCATGGAGAAGAGGACCGGACCCCCCTCCCACAACCAGGCACACTGCGCCAGCACCTTGGAGCCTGTGCTGGGACCCAGGGCATGGAGAAGAGAACCAGACCCCCTCCCACAACCAGGCACCCTGTGCCAGCACCTCGGGGACCACCCGGAGACCCGAGGAATGGAGGGTGGAACTGGACCCCCCCCTCCCACAATCAGGCACACCATGCCAGAGCCTCAGGGCCTGCCCAGGGACCTGAGACATGGAGAAGGGGACCAGACCCCCTTCCCACAACCAGGCTTACCACGCCAGCGCCTCGGGGCCTGCCCAGGGACCCAGGATAAGGAGTTGGGACTGAACCCACCCTCCCACAACGAGGCAGTCCAGGATAGCACATCAGGGCCCACCCAGAGTCCCAAGGCATGGAGAAGGGGACCAAACCTCCCTCCCATGACCAGACACACCTCGCCAGCGCCTCAGGTCCCAACCGGGGACCCAGGGAATGTAGAAGGGGACCGGACCCCCCTCCCACAACCAGGCACACCATGCCAGCACCTCAGGGCCTGCCCTGGGACCCAGGGTATGGAGAAAGGGACCGGATCCACCTCCTACCACCAGGCACACAGCACCAGTGCCTTGGGGCCTGCTGTGGACCCGAGGCATGGAGAAGGCGACCGTAACCCTCTCCCACAACCAGGCACACTGCGCCAATGCCTTGGGGCGTGCCTAGGGACCCAGAGTAAGGAGCTGGGGACTGGACCCTCCTCCCACAACCAGGCACACTGTGCCAGCACCTCGGGACCCACTTGGGGACCCGGGGTATGGAACCAGGGTTCGGACACTCTCCACAACCAGGCACACTGCCAGCACCACGGAGCAGACCAAAAATATCCCCTACATGTGGGTGGCCCACCACAGCCACCACGATAACCATGGCTACTGTGAAGGCGGCTAGATGCCACAACCACCACACAGATGGTCCACCAGCCACTGGAGTGAGTTGACACAAGGAGAGTCACCAGCAGAGATAAAGAAAGGAGGAGGATGTCTGTCTCCACAGAGCCCATTTCATAGTGACAGAAGAGACATCTGCTCTATGATAATATTGGGGGACCTGATCACGCCTCTCAGCATTGGACCAATCATTTGGGCAGCAAATCAACAGAGTAACCATTACTCTTTCAGAGGGAGAGAAGAAATCTAGGGTGATTGGGGGGAAGGGGGAGAAGAAGGGGCATGGGGTAGGATTGGACAAGGGGCATAAAGAATAATTACAATTTGTAACAATATATATGCTGGTAATATTGATTTGATCAACATATCTCAATGTTGAACCCCAAAAATATGTATAATCAATTCTGATTCAAAAAATTTTTTTAAAAAAAACAAACAAAAAGTATGTTTCCATCCCCCTAAAGAGTTCCAGGTGAAATCAAAATTCCCATTTTAATAAAAGCATTTCACTCTTAGACCTTCTTACAATTTGTTAATATTCCATAAAATGTAAAGAATAATGGAGTTAAAATCATAAAAAATAAATTTATCTAATCATTTTATTAATGTATCAGAGAAGGATAGGAAAGAAAAAAGAAAAGGGAAATCAGAGTCTCCTTTTCTTGGACTCCCATCTAGTCCTGGACACTGTTAGGTGCCCCCAAATGTGACATGTAACTGACCTCTTCAGACCATGCTGACAGGTTAAAGGAGGAGAGGACCAGTGTCCTTCAGCTGATTACATTCTTGGCCCTGTGCCGAACACTGTCATACACTCTTACTAACAGAAAAAAAAATGAGACTGAGTGGAGAGGCATGGGGTGGCAGATTCCAAAACAAACACTCAGACAGCATGTCTGCCCACGACTACAGTAAAAGGATCTGGGCTTGAAGCATGGACCAGCTGAGCAGGGTGAGGTGGAAACTATCACCTATCATTTAGATTTCTTGAACCAATAGACTGTCTAATCTAACTTAATATGTAACATAAGAATTTGTATAGTACTATCAACTTCATTCTGCCAATGATAAGTGAAATTTCAAGGAGATCATTAAAGAGTTCCAATTGTTTTTTAGGGACCTTCTCTCTCAATATACTAATAAAGGTGGATGATCTTTCTTAGCTCTAAGGCTTGTCCATGGATACCACATCATTAACTTCAAAGAATAAGTCAAAGCCCAATCTGCAATAAAAATAAGTAAATATGTAGACTAGCAAAGCTTGCAGGCAAATCCGTTTAAACAATTCACTCTGTTTCAGCCAAACAAATAAAATCTTTTTAAAAAATCCTTGGAGGGCCGGCCTGGTGGCACACTCGGTAGAGTGCGGCACTTGGGAGCGTGGCGGCGCTCCCGCTGAGGGTTCGGATCCCATATAGAGACCGGTCCGCTCACTGGTTGAGCGCGGTGCGGGCACGACACCGAGGGTTGCGATCCCGTTGCCAGTCGCAGTACGGGTGCGACAATGAGGGTTGCGATCCCGTTACCGGTCACGAAAAAAGACAAAAAGACAAAAAAAAAAAAAAGAAAAAAGACAAAAAGGAGAAAAAAAAAATTCTTGGAGAGAATTGCAATAAAATAGCCAAAGCCCGAGAGCTATAATTATTCCTTTGCCTGCTCTCTTCTTCTTCTTTTTCCCCTTTACAAACAAGAAGAAGCCCAAGTGACTAGAGTTAAGGAATTGGTTACTGATGAAGTTTAGAAAGCAGCGTGGGGCCTACGGGTCTGAGGCTGAGGACGTAGTGAACACCAAGGAGGAGGCTGAGGAGAGGTCAGGGCCGAGGAGGGTGCTGACACTGAGGCAGCGGCCAGGGACCACAAAACCTGTGAGGCCAAGGCTAAAGAGACGGGTTGGGCCTGCAGCTCAGAGCTAGAGGTGGCTGGCAGTGCAGGTTACATACATAAATTGAGAATAACGGAAGCCTTTTCATATTTGCAACTGTCAGAGAAGGGAGCTGCAAATATAGAAAGTTGAGGACAGAATGAACTTGTGATATTGGATTGGAATTGAAAGTATAGTGTGAGCTCAGGGTTTTTAGTGTATAGAGATAAATAAAGATATAAAAAGATGTAGATGTGTGAGCGTGTGTGTGAATGTGCGTATACATACATCTACTTCCTAGCTCTGTCTGGTGAGAGGGCCTAAAGCAATGACAGCCCAGGAACAATGAGCATATCTCATGCCCTGTTCTTGGTTTCTAAAAACCACAGTCCATTCCAAAAAGAAATGATTGATTTCAGGGCTGCAGCACAGAAGTACAAGATGAACCTGGAGCATCTCATTGTGCCAGAAACTCAGGAAACTGTCAAAATGATGGGAGCTTGTCAAAAAGACACAGGTGTAGCTGGAAAGGTCTCCCACAGGCCAAATCTGGGACAATCTGAATATCAAAAGAAATTATGGTAGTAATGGATTATAGGCCTTGGAATAAAAAAGGAATCCATAAATTCATACTGATATAAACAGGTGAGAGAGAAAAAAAAAACCTCTTCCTTACAGAAGAATGCCAACTAATAAATGCAAAAGGAATGAAGGAATTAGAAAATTACCATTTGGCAACCGGCACAGTAAAAAACAATTCAGGAAAGAATCACTAGTGGATGGATATTTGCAAGTCTCGACATACCTCTTCATAAGTTATCTGTTAATTACAAAGGTGAAAAATAGAAACCTTACTGTGGAGAAACCTGCCAGACACCACCAACCAAGTGATCAAAGTTAGCAGCAACAGTTACTGAGTATCATATTTCTGTGGTATTCTTGCCAAAAATGCACAACCAGATCTCAATCATGAGGAACTATCAGACAAACCCAAACTGAGAAACGCTCTACTGGCCAGCACTCTTCAAAAGTCTCAAGGTCATGAGAGACAAAGAAAGACTGAGGAACCATTCCAGATTTAAAAAGACTGAGACATAGCCACTAAATGTAATGTGTGATCTGAGAATGGATCCTGGATCAGAAGAAGGACATCAGTGGGAAAATCAGCAAAATTTCAATAAAGTCTGTAGATTAGTTCTTAGTACTGTATCAATGCTTATTTTCTGGTTTTGAACATTATACTATGGTGATGTAATATTTGAGGATGCTGAATGAAGGTATATGAGAGCACTTATGATTTTTGCATTTTTTGCAACTTTTTTCTATGTCCAAAATTATTTAAAAATGAAAAGTTGAAACAAAAAAAAATTCTAAATCATCAACAAATGGTAAAACTTATGGGTTAAAGTTTAATAAGAAATAGGATATTTACATAGTATTTTTAAAGTGTCTCCCCACAAAAGGAAACAGTGATTACAAAGGGAAAAATAGTAACTTTCTAGTGGAAAATCCCAACAGGCACCACCTTCACCAAGTGATCAAAGTGAACATTACCTCTCATGGAACAAATCCACACCATGTGCCTCCTGACATGATTCACTGAGAAGGCCACCACACCACCTATGTGGTATTCTCTGCCCAAAATGAATAACCTGGATCTAATTAGGAGGAAGCACCAGACAAACCTAAATTGTGGGGCTTTCTACGAAATAACCTACCTATACCCCTTAATAGTGTCGAAGACATGAAAGATAGGACAGAGGAACTGTCTCAGATCAAGGGAGACTAAAGTAACATTATAACTCAATGCAATACATAACCCAGGATCAAATCCTCAACCACAACTTTCATTTATTTGTGATAAATAAAGGGCATTACTGGGACAACTGGTCAAATTTGAATGGTGTCTGTAGTTTATACGTCAATACCGTATCAATGTTAACTTCTTGGTTTTAAGACAGCTGTACTTAATATTTGAGGATGCTGAATGAAGGTATATGAGAGCACTTATGATTTTTGCATTTTTTGCAACTTTTTTCTATGTCCAAAATTATTTAAAAATGAAAAGTTGAAACAAAAAAAAATTCTAAATCATCAACAAATGGTAAAACTTATGGGTTAAAGTTTAATAAGAAATAGGATATTTACATAGTATTTTTAAAGTGTCTCCCCACAAAAGGAAACAGTGATTACAAAGGGAAAAATAGTAACTTTCTAGTGGAAAATCCCAACAGGCACCACCTTCACCAAGTGATCAAAGTGAACATTACCTCTCATGGAACAAATCCACACCATGTGCCTCCTGACATGATTCACTGAGAAGGCCACCGCACCACCTATGTGGTATTCTCTGCCCAAAATGAATAACCTGGATCTAATTAGGAGGAAGCACCAGACAAACCTAAACTGTGGGGCTTTCTACGAAATAACCTACCTATACCCCTTAATAGTGTCGAAGACATGAAAGATAGGACAGAGAAACTGTCTCAGATCAAGGGAGACTAAAGTAACATTATAACTCAATGCAATACATAACCCAGGATCAAATCCTCAACCACAACTTTCATTTATTTGTGATAAATAAAGGGCATTATTGGGACAACTGGTCAAATTTGAATGGTGTCTGTAGTTTATACGTCAATACTGTATCAATGTTAACTTCTTGGTTTTAAGACAGCTGTACGGAGGTGTTATCTACAGGGGTGAGCTTGTCTTCAGGAAGTATATGCTGAAAGAATCTGAGGAAATGGGGCATCACATCTGTACCTTATTTTCAAATGGTTTAGAAAAAAATGGGTACAAATACAGGCAAAATGACAAACATGTCATAAAATGTTAACAACTGAGGAATCTGGGTGAAGAGTATAAGGGAATTCTTGGTAGGATTCTTGCAACTTTTCTACAAATTTAAAATTTCTTCAAAATAAAATGTATTAAGAAAAAAAATAAAAAATAAGGTAGATTGGGTCAGAATGTACAGGGCCATGGATGCAAAGTAGAGATGTGTTGCTTTTATTCTATTAATGAAACCCCTCCACCAACCGGCCAGGTGCAAAAAACAAAAACAGAAACAAAAAAACAATGGGGGCCCACTGAAACTTTCTAAGGCAAAACAGGATGCAACCAAAGGCTGGCAAGATAGGACAGTCAAGAGTTGAGCTAAGTGTCCAGCCAAAGCGACCACTAACCAGCGGAAAAGAGGGACTTCGAGGCAACTTCCCAGACTCCAGCTGATACATGCGGAGATAGACTTCAACCTGGGGTGTGACGTCACTGACAAAGCGAACGACTTTCAGGGCATGAAGGACATCACAATACTGCTCCTTGCGATACATCATCACCTGGGCATGCGACTCATGGTGTGGAGGCAGGATCCCTACAGATACCCAGGAAAAAAAAAAGGGCAAAATACTGAGACACCAATCCTAATGAATCCCTTCTCTATTAAAGAGAATCCTGTGAGAAGAAGCGCACCACAATTAGACTAAAATTCACACATATATTTAATTACCATACATTCTCTTTTAGAAATTCTCACTATAAATAATCCTAAATGTTAAATACTATAAATATTTGAATGGTGATGCATCACTGATATTAAAGGAAAATGAAATGGTATCACAAAAGCCCTTGAATAAGTGTACCACATTAATTCAAGATCATAACCACATCAATTATAATAATTTAACTCAATTCATTGCTGTCAGCCTGGGGCACCTTTAGCTCCTAAAGGCCTCTCTCTAGTCCTTACACTTGGCCCTATACATCTCAGAACCACTAACAGCTCATCGAACCCTTCTCTTCCCCAACAGATAAAACTTCCTCACAAAGTATCCTATCTTCAGGACCACAGAAATCCTGATCTTCATTGACAATATCACATTTCTGTGACATTTTATGCTCACTAATCCATTTAAATTTAGTGCCTACTCATTAGGCTTTGGAGCAAGAACCACATCTTTTTTACAAACAAATAGCATCGAGAAAACAGAAAGTGGAAAAAACATAGTTCTATGAAAACAGTTCTAGTATCAGATCTGATAACACCAAATCTCTCACAAATGTGTTAGTCTCTCTGGGCCCTTGTTTCCACATCTGTCAGAGCGAGGAAATGGGATAGATAAGCATCTCACTAAATGTTCTGGACAGAATGCTAGCCACAAGAGTGTTCATGAGAAAACAGGAACCATGATTTGACTGGTGATGAATCATTGATTTGGGAAATGGTGACAATGAATTTTCAAGGCTCTAAGTTTTACTATAAAGACAAACATTTTACTTTATTTACTCCCTCCTCATTAAACTTAACAAGCTATACAGAAACACACATTCTGACGTCAAGCTTCCTAAATTTGAATTCTAGCTCTATAATTAACTGGCTGGATGACCTTCAGCAATTTACTTAATCTCCCTATGCCATCTGAAAAAAATAGAAATAACAATGCCTAATCTCATACAGTTGTGACAAATAAACATACATAAAGCACTAAGTAGAGTACCTGGCATGCACTAAACTAATATAAACCTTAGCTAGTACATCTGACTATTAATCACTCTTTGATAAAAAACACCAAACTAAAATAATTGTCACCATTTCTCTACACTGTAACTGCATGGTGGCCTACAAGACAAGTATGGCTTGTATTCCCTTGCTGCCCCCACATTATGTAATCAGACTTAGGACTTCAGGTTTTGCAAGTCCTGAAGATATATTATGTTTTGTAAAGAATACAAGGTCCATAATCTATCCTACCTTCAAATGATTCTACAGACCTAAGCTCAAATCCTAGCTCTGCCACTTACAGGCTGTAAGGCCTTAGGCAAGTTATTGAGCCTTACAGAGTCTTTTTCCCCATCTGTAAAATTGAGATATAGATACCTACCTCACAGGGGAATTCTGGGATTACTCTATATAATTTATGCAAACTACTCAGCCTAGTGACAGGCACACAGGAATGCCCAATAAATAGCAATAACAGTTCATATTCCTTGTAGAGTTTCATCCTCACCACTATCT
>NW_007726767.1:167575-168474 GCF_000696425.1 Galeopterus variegatus
ATTACTCTATATAATTTATGCAAACTACTCAGCCTAGTGACAGGCACACAGGAATGCCCAAAAAATAGCAATAACAGTTCATATTCCTTGTAGAGTTCCATCCTCACCACTATCTTACAACTGACAACCTTAAAAAAAAAATTTTTTTTTTTTACACAAAGAAAAAAAAGCAATGAATGGCTATTATATGCTTCGGGAGGCTCAACAATGATGAGGGGAAAATTCTTGCACTTAAAAGGGATGCTGCCAGTTACTTGTGGCATGTAATTCACTTTTTCTCCCACAGAAACTATGCAAGCCCAGTTTCCTCATTCAGCCACTCATTAGTGGAATTTATTCATTCACACTTCTAGGGAGCTAAAACTCTCCAATTCCTTTTTGACTCCAATAGCATTCATTAGGAAGTTATACCTCTGCAGTTGAGAATCACAGAATCTAACAAATTAACAAATCTAAAAAACTCAGGAGTAATTTAACTCAATCTCCTCATTTTACAGATGCAAAAAATAAGACCCAAGGGGGTTTTCCTCCAGGTTACCAGCTAACAGCAAAGCCTAGACCAGTTCACTCTTCTCACAGTCCAGAGCTCTTCCCACACCTCATCTTGACAACATACATTACTTTCTCTTTTTTCATTAATACTGAAATTCCTAGAGTAATACTTAATGCACTGCTGCTGAAGTCACCTTCTTAAAAGCTTTTATAGTGAGCAGAAATTAAGTCTCCTGAAAAAGATCCAATATTCAGTAAAGGTCCTAAACAAACCCTCCTTTTTCTGATAAGATAACAAATGATCCCATAATTCAATATTTTTATTTTTTTATTTTTTATTTTTTTATTTTTATTTATTTTTTGTCCTTTTTGAGACCGGCCGCACCGCGCTCAGCCAGTGAGCGCTG
>NW_007726767.1:169270-171953 GCF_000696425.1 Galeopterus variegatus
AAGTTTCTCAATATCTAGAAGAAGAAAAAAAAAGTTAGCTTTTTATGCTGATCATGGTATGTAAAAAGTGCATTTCATTTTTAAAATTGAAAGTATAGTTATGACATTTCTATAGGGAAGTCACCACATGATCAGTAAATTTAGGAAAGGTAATGGTCTGATTTCTAGACCCAGTCTTCTGCCAACTATGCTATTTAAAAATAATCAGCATTTTACAGCATAGGAGATGCATTTTGCATATATTTCTACATTCCCTGTAATATTAGCAGTAGTTACTAGTTATAGAATTTATGTCATTTAATCCACATTGCAAACCTGGTAGGTAGTTATTAATCTAAAAATACAAAAACTGAAGCACAAAGCAGTTAAGTGAAAATGGGGGGAAATTCCCATTTTCCAATAATTTAATTATTAAATTAATTAATATTAAATTAATAATTAAAATTAATTAATAATTAAAATTAATTTATACTTAACCACCCTAGCCCTCAATTCCTCTACTTATCAAAGGACAATAATAATACCAGACATATTTAAAGCATGGACAGTTCGGTGAGGACCAAAGATCAGGTAAGAAATGTTTTAAGGGGCCGGCCCAGTGGCGCACTGGAGAGTGCGCCGCTTGGGAGCGTGGCGGCACTCCCACCAAGGGTTCGGATCCCATGTGGAGACCAGTTCCCACTCACTGGCTGAGCGCGGTGCGGGCACAACACCGAGGGTTGCAATCCCGTTGCTGGTCCCCGGTACGGGCGCGACACCAAGGGCTGCGATCCCATTACCGGTCAGTAAAAAAGACAGAAAGGAAAAAAAATAAAAAATAAATGTTTTGAGACTTTAAAAGCACTCTACAAAAATAAAGTATTACGTTTAATTATGGTTCAGTTTACTCTGCTTTGGTTAACAACAGACCTTATTATGACTGGTTTAAAATAAACTAAAATCTGAAAATACAATGCAGTCTTAGTAATTCCATTAAAAAAAAAAATGACCAGGGGCTGGTGAGTCAGCTCAGTTGGTTAGAGTGCAGCCTTATAATACCAAAGTCACGTGTTCAGATCCTCGTACTGGCCAGCTGCCAGGAAAAAAAAAGTTGAATTAGAAGTGGAATTAAGGTGTTACAAAACTAGGAAAATTGAATGGCCTCTAAGAAAAAACAAAAAAATCATGGCCAGAGTTGTTGCAAATTTACCCAGAAGCTGTGATGACACATCTAGACACCGAGAAAAGAAAATATACAGGTTTAATAAAAGAAAAAATATTATTGTCTTCTTTCAAAAACTTCTGACTTTCAGTTAAATATAAACTTGAAACATCTATAACTTTTCTCAAAATATTCCATTCTGCTGCCATCATATCACTAAAATATATAGCAAATAACAAACACCTCTGAATATCTTTTAAAGCAATAATTACTTCAATACATCTGGGATGACTGAGAACCACTGCTAGCTTAATTAAACTTATAAAACCCACCCAGACGGTCATCTTTTAGGAGAATTTCTAATGATTTCTTTTCTTCAACTCCACGAAACCCCACTTTTTCATAATATACTGAACGAAAGTTTCTCTGAGAGTCCTCAGTCATGTTTCATTCTTGGAGTGGGGTAGTGGGAGAGATGCCTAGAAACAAAAGAACAATTATTAAAAAAATTTTCAATGATTTTCAATAAATCTGATATGCTGATAAACAACCTGACCTTGTATAGGACTCAATATTAAATCTTTCCTTTTTCACCACTTTAACACCACCTCACCTATCCACCTTGGCCAAAAAACAAGTCAAAAATCCTCTGAGCAACTAAAATAGATGGCACAAGGTTTATGCACTAGAGCTCCTACTGTCTGAGAGCACAATGGGCTATTCTGTAGCCATCATCAATGCGCAAATAAAAAAGTTACAGAAATGGAAAGCCAGGCAAGATATGTTATGCAAGAGGGGTTACCAAACAGTATACACTATGATTCGGTTATTGTTTTCACAAAAGTGTACACCAAAAAATTTAAAGACTATATTCCCAAATGTCAGTGATGGTTATCTTTATTTAGGAGTCTACATTATTTTAACCTTCTTTCTTTTGCTTGACTGTGTTTTCTAAAATGGGCATTTTGTAAAATGAAAATTTAAGTTATATAAAAATAAAAAGCCACAAGTTCCTCCCTTATTTTTCTTTTACTTTTGAAACATAATTCTATCAAAGGTAGTTATCAAAATTCAAAACCCACGACAGATAAATGGCATTAAATTATAACCAGAAGGTAAGGAATGTAGCGGGTTGATGAATGACAGCACAGAGTGGGAGACAAAAATGATTTAAAATCTGGTATGAGAACTCAAAAAACTCAGTGGTCTCAGGTTCTTCCACAATAACCGTCATAATGTTGAGGGCAAATCATCAAGAAAAGATCAGACGAGGCTGGCAATTCAAGAACAAAAAAGATGTAATGCATTTTCCAAAAAGTATTGCACTGTCTCAACCAAACGCTTAAAGTGTAAGTGCAAAAAAGAGTAAATCCTCAGGAATTAAAAATCCTGAGACCTACCAATGGCCAGGGGAGGGTTTCTTTCTTTTTGAAAAGACAGCATCTGAACTGATTCTGTTACCGGAAAGATTAGGATTCTTTTAGAAAAAGAAATTCTAAAGGGCTCTGAGCTTTCAGGAGCAGGTGTTAAAAAAAAAAAAAA
>NW_007726767.1:172913-173787 GCF_000696425.1 Galeopterus variegatus
AAAAAAAAAAAAAATCCGAAGTATCAAAACGCAAAATGAATCTGCAGATTTATTTTTAAAAAGCATCCAAACCGCTGCACGGCGATACGGTCCCTGTGGCCTGAGGACACCCATTCTTGGATTGCACTAAAATGGCAAAGGCATCTTCTTGGAGGAAATACTATAAATTAAAACTCCCGCCCATGGTCGTCCACCTGATGGGGAGAGGAAAAATACCCTGGTCCAAGACCCCAGGTCCCCACTCTCCCTATTATGTATGCTTCACCTCCAGGAGCGGGAGCACACCCGGGCTGAGACTAAGAAGTCCAGGGGAGGCAGCGGAAACCACGCCGGGTGCGCTGACTGACCGGAGGATGGGCGGGCTGGCGCCGTCAGGCCGCCCAGGGCTAAAGGTCAAGCGCGCGAGGGACAGGTTCACCCGGCGGAGGGAGGCCGCGAAGCACCGGAGAGCGTCCGGGTGGCCTGGCAGCCAAAATCCCGCCGACGCCGCCGACGCCGGACGTGACGTCACTCCGGCGGAGGGGGCGTCGGGCGTGCGCATGCGCAGAGGACTGCGCAGGTCCTTTACCCACTTTGGGTTGTTAACTCCTTGGGCGCTGAGGAAGACGTGGAGCCCGGTGGGTCCGTACTTCTCGCCGCTGGGCCGTTTCTCCATGTTCCTCCTGCCCATTCCTGGTCGGGCAAATCTCGCGACCGCTTCCTGCTGCTCCGGCGATACGTGCTTAGGGCGCAGTCCCCTCTCCGGCCTTCGAGGGCTCCTGCCTAGAGGGGACCCCGAGCAGTGATTCTCAAGGGCAGTGATTCTCAAGGGCAGTGATTCTCAAGCTACGTGCGGTGGAGGACGTGGGTTTTGCTTTAGTTTATTTCCTGGTTT
>NW_007726767.1:174295-175535 GCF_000696425.1 Galeopterus variegatus
TTCAGCCATTAAGGTAAAATACTGTAAGAATAAATTAGGAGGAAAACGAAGTTAAGAAAAAAAAGATATAGTAAATACAAGCCCCAATTTGTTATTGTTAGATTAAATACACATAAAGTTTATAAACACTCAATTTCTGTGCTTACTTCACGGTCCCCTGGCTCCAGATGAGCAGCACTGGGTGCTCTCTCCTTAAAATCCCAAATCTTTACGGAACAGACCACAGAGACGCCATGGTCTAAAGGGAAACTTAGGAATCAATGGTACATAAGTCAATCCAGTTACGGTGTAGATAAGTTTTGTGGTGTAAGGACTAGGCAGAACTTTAAAGAAGTGTGTGGGGGTTGAACTCACACATTTATGCCCCCTCCCCACCCCCATACCACCACCATCTTTAGTTCCTCAGTGCTGGGGTCTAAACCTTGCTTAGACTGTTTCTTCACATTAATAAGCAGAGTTCTAAAGTTATAGCTTCCACGAGTTGCGTTTACTTCATCTAAACGTTGGGCCAGTCACCAACTTTTACAGTCTCCTTATTACCTTTAAAATACAGCTATCAGTGGTGGGACATCATGCAATTGTTAGAAGGGTTAAATGAGAAAGTATGTAAAGTGCTTGGCACGGTGCCTGGCATGTAACACAGGAGGGATATATGTGGATTGACTGCTATTTGTTAAATGATGACAGCAATATGGCTGTCTTTACCCCTCATTGTGTTTTTTGATGAGCTGATATTTGGAAGCTTCTACAGGAGATGAGCCTCTCTGAGGCTATTCTCAACCCTGTAGCCAAAGTGACCCTTTAAAAATGTCTTTTCTCTGCACAGAATCCTACAATGGCTCCCCGCTTCACTCAACATAAAAACCCAAGTCCTCACAATGGCCTGCAATGCTTTCCATAATCTGCTGCCTCATACTTCAACCTCTTCTACTATTAGGCACTCTCCTGCCTCAAGATCTTCTCATGTTGTTCCCTCTGCCTTGAACACTGTTTCCTCATAGCCACATGGCCTCTTCCCTCACCTCAGTCTTGGTCAGATGTCCCCTCCCTGAGGCCTACTCTCAGCACTGTACCTAAAATTGCAACTCACTACCTGAATCCCAATCCATAGCTCTCATCACCTTCTAACACACTACGTAATTAATTTATTCGATTTTTATTTTTTGGCTATATCCTCTCTCCAAATGTCAGTTCCAGGAGACCAAGGATCTTTGCTCTGTTAACTGATACATCCTGAGCC
>NW_007726767.1:177124-206957 GCF_000696425.1 Galeopterus variegatus
TGAGGCTCATTTACTTTTCCATTTTGGTCACGTGGCAGAAAACTGGCTCCACAGGTCTGTGTTGATTCACTCAAATAGGTAGAGCCACTACATCACTATAAATACGTAGAATATCTAGCACACTTTTTATTGAAATGTTGGTCACAGGCATATAGACTCTCTATACCTGGCCTAAACTGTGAGATAATTAGATTCCAGCAGCTGCATGCACTCTACTACTTTCTGCTTGTAAGTTTTTCCTCTAATAAACCCTATTTTGTACCTGTATCATTTGGCACTAGTGGTATGTATTCATAATCCTTTTAAACAGTACAGAAAAATGTCCTGTTAGACAAAGGAGACATTAGTTTACCTGTCAAAACTAGCAGCATATGTATTACGTATTATGTAGATGTGATTATAGACTTCCAATACAGTTCTGGTATATGGAAACCCTGGTTACAGCCATAGGTTGCCTAGTGTATAAAGGGTCATTTAATAAGTAATGATTCCATTAACCACTGATAATTGTTTGGACTTGGCCCCATCTTATATTCTGCATGAATCTTTGATGGTTCTTGTGTCAAGACAGCATGTAAAATCAGCAGGGTAGAAATGCAACCTCTATTTTCAGTGAAACTAGAAAAAAATTGTGATGTAGGTGAAGAGGTTTCCAAAAGCAGTGGAGATCAAGCAGGGCACATGTAGGAGAAAGCACGGAGGCTCCAAAGCTGCAGATCTCAGAAAAAGGAAGCAAAACACATACCTCTCAAAGGTGAGGGGCTTACTCTGAGAGCAACACTTTAGTCTGCTGTTTGCAATCGTGGGAACAGAACAAACAGGCTGGTAACAAGAGCATCTCACAACCCAATTTGACTCTGTGATGCAAAAGAGGGGCAACTCTCTTGCAGATAATAATAAAATCTGGACAAAATACAAAAAATAACTACTTGAAGATGCTGTAGTACAACCAAGAGCACTACGTAGAGAGTCTATATGCCCTGTGTTGGAAAAATAGGATAATTTAGTCAGGCTCCCTCGGCTTAGGTCTGTTTGGGGGTCATGCAGCACATTTCTTTGTAAACAGGTTGTGCATGGGTGGAGTTAGTGCACAGTGCACCCATGTATCTTTTTAGTTTATTGCTATTGTGTGTTCTTGAGTTTGTGAAGCAGCGCCTGCTGGCAGAGCTCAAGTCTAACAATAGAGCATGTTTACCCTGCTGGCAGCTGCTCAGTTTTTCTTTGGACTTTGCCGGTAGCAGTTGAGTTTCTGAGTTTCTGAGTTTCTCTTTGTACTGCCTAGCTCCTACATGTGTGCGTGCTGAATAAAGGCTATTCCTACTTCAGCCAAGGCTCCAAGGACCATTTTGTCTGGTTACCTAGCTCATCGACCTGCGTGTGAAGGGTTTGTGAATGGGCTTGAGGGGTCTGTGAGCTCCAGACCCAGCTCTAGCTCTACACCCTATGACCAACATTTCAATAAAGATTGATCTCTTCTCCGTGTGCCAGATATTTTACGTATTTATAGTGATGAAGTGGCTCTTCCTATTTGAGTGAGTCAGCACAGACCTGTGGAGCCAGTTTTCTGCCACGTGACCAAAATGGAAAAGTAAATGAGCCTCAAAGATGATCCAGATTTGTCTCTCTTCAGATGTTTTGGAGATGTGGTTTGACCCATGAATTATCTGATTTTATATATTCACCAATCATCCTGTGATGAGATTTTTACTATATTAATTTTAGTCACTACTCAACATGAAGACAGTTGACTGACAGCTATAACCTCACTGTGTCTCCATTTCCTTATTTCTAGAAAAGGAGGAGCAAGGGGTTGAGGCCGATGGCATTTAATAATTACCATTCTGCCAACATAAATTTAAAAGTTAAAAGATATGATGCCACTTCTAAAGATATTCTGCTGTTTTTAATGTCCTGAAGTTTAGCTCTCTGCAGCACATTTAGTGGGACTGGTTGACCTTTAAGTCTCTCTCAATCTTGAGATTGATTCCATGTATAGCACTACAGTTATTTCTGTAATTTAGTAAAAACAGTTAACCACCAGAGGGCAGTAAGAATACACGGCACTACGGAGTGATGCTGGCCACAAATGGACAGTAAGGTAAAGTTCAAGTGACGGGCACCTGTGACTTAAAATTCTTATTTCAATTAAATTCCACAAAATGTACTGCCTGTCTCCTTCACTCTATAATCTGTGTTGTGCCTGTAGTCCAACAACTAATAACGCCCTTAACAGCTCAGAGCCCAAATGTACGACTTTAAGAAAAAAGAATGGCCACTCATTCGCATTGTGTGGATCCCTTTTCATTCATTCGCCAAGTCTGTATTAAGCACTTACTGTATGGCAGGCACCGTTCTAGGGGCTCAGGATGTATCAGTTAACAGAGCAAAGATCCTTGGTCTCCTGGAACTGACATTTGGATTCTTCTGGGGCATTGACCTTTGGGAGAATGGACCAGCACCAGGTGAGTTTTCTATTTTCAAAGCTATTGGTATGCTCACCCTTTTGCCCGAGGGGTAGTTGTTTGCAGTGGCTGTGCCTGAAGCTTGAACTTACAGTCTGGGACGTCTATTCCACATGCACGTGAACTCCTAGTCATGGAGCTGGGAGTAGGAGAAGCAGGGCTGTGGAGCTGGGAGAAAAGTGGATTGGTGCCAGGTGTTCCCTCCTCTTCTGTTTTGTGGAACAGGTTGTGTAGAATTGCTATTGTTTCTTCCTTAAATGTTTGGTAGAATACAGCAGTGAAGACATCTGTGCCTAGAGTTTTCTTTGTGAGAAGGTTTTAAACTATATATGCAATTTCATTAATAGATTGAGGGCTATTCATTCAGGATATCTCCTCTTGATTAAGCTTTGGTAGTTTAGGTCTTTCAGAGAATTTTTCTATTTCACTTAAGTTTTTTAGTTTATTGCCATAAATTCAGAAATACATTGTTAACTATAGTCATCATTATGTACAATAGAGCTCTTGAACTTATTTCTTCTAACTGATATTTTGTACCCTTTAACCAACATCTCCTCAACCACACCCACCATCCCCAACCCAGACCTGGTAACCACCATTCTACTCTCAACTTCTGTGAGTTCTACATGTTTAGATTTTACATGTAAGTGAGATCATGCAGCATTTGTCTTTCTGTGCCTATCTTATCTCACTTAACATAATGTCCTCCAGGTTCATCCATGTTGCCACGAATGAAAGGATTTACTTCTTTTTTAAGGCTGAATAGTGTCTACATACCACGTTTTCTTCATTCACTCATCTGTGACGGACGTTGGCAGATTCCACATCTTGGCTGTTGTGAATCATGCTGCAGTGAACATGGGAGTGCAGATATCTCCTCAACACACTCATTTCATCTTCTTTGGCTATATCCCCAGAGGTGGGATTGCTGGCTCATATGGTAGTAGAAAACTTTTAAGAAGAAATTTACCCAGTAACAATGCATCTGATAAGTGCAACCTGAGTAGAACAGAAGAAATGCTATAGAAGTTTCCTGGAGTGATTAGAGACTGGGGAGGAAATAGCATTTGAGCTGAGTAGTGAAGAATTTTTAGAGAAAAGAGAGTATTTTCAACAAAAGAAAGAGTGCCCACTAAACCACAAAGGCAGGAAATGGCAGTGTATGTGGAGAATGGGAGTTGCCTTGGGCAGCTGTTGTGAGAGATAAGGCTTGGGAGCAGGAAGGATCAGCTGTAGAAGGACATTGGACCCAGTATGAACTGGGACTGAGTAAGCACAGTGCAGAGGTGACTCAGATCAATGGGAAACTTTAGAATGACAGATTGTGAAGACCTGTAAAGGGGAGAGACCTAAGAGGCAGGACGCCCTCTCTGGAGGTGCTGAAAACTCCTAAAGGAAGAAAGAGAGATTGACTTGGGAAGCTGAAAGGATATGAAAGGAGAGGTCACAGCTACCTTGGGAGTCAAGTCTCTGGGATATGAGGGCACGAAAAACCAAAATGAGAATGTCAGTGAGGAGCAGGTTTGAGCACTGGTCATGTTTAGTTGCCTGCAGTCTGAGCTTGAGGTATCAAGGAACAACATTCAGTGTGATGTCCAGAGTCATAGATTGTATGTACATTTAAAATGCAGTGTTAAAGGCGCTGTGAAAAATGAACTCTAGGATAGTCAGTCAAATCCTGAGCAAAGTACACATTGATCATTCCCTCCCCCTACATGGCAATAGATTTTGCCAGTCTTGCAGTAGCGAGGACTCTGCTCAGTGTAATTCTCAATGGCAGCAGCAGAGGGCAGCAGCAGCAGCTGGTTGGGATACTCCTCAGACTGAGCTAAAAGGAATCTCCATTCCTAAGGGGGGCTTGGGATTCTGCCTGCACCAACCCATAGTAGATGTTTCCAGATGCTGGGGAAGAGAAGACTGGCTCTGGCTTGCCAAGTAAACCACAGATCCATCTCCATCTTGCAGATGGAAATGCTGAGCAAGGCAACAGGGTCCTTTATATTCCACCAAGCAAAAAGAATAGTTAAGTATATTGAGTTCCTACTCTTCGAAGAGCTGTATGCACGTTATGCCATTTAATTATGTTAACAACCCCAAGAAGTTGGTATTATTATTACCATCCACACTTTATAGTAAATGAGTTCAAGTGGATGCAACTTATATGTAAATGGTTGATATCTGGCTCCAGAATCCACATACTTAACCATTACACTGTGTTACCCCTTTATGAAGTGCTGTTGTTATTGGAGTGTGTTGGTGTATGTGTGCATGCTTCTTTGGTGCATAGAGAGTTTTTGTTATCTCGTTTAGATTTGGGGTAAGTGAAGAATTTGTGGGTGTCTTGATCTTTTCTTTTAAGCCAAAACACTGTAGGTCAGAAACAAGATGTTTTATTTGCTGGAGCAGTGCTATTTAAAGTAAGGACTACTGACTGCTGCTGGCCCATGAACTGTTGGTTACGATCTGAGAGGTAAGTAAAGAAATTGAGAGTAAGCATTTAGACACTTTTATAGCAATTCAACAGAGTAAGTTTATGTCTATTGGATTTAATAAAAACAGGGGGCTTGTATTTTGCATGTGTTTTTAATTTCATTTTTCTAGTAATTCATGGCTAGTCCTTGGCTCACGAAGCACTGCAGTAGAGTTTATAACAGATGTAAAAGTCTGCAGGATTTTAGATATATTCCTTTCACAGGGGAAATGAAACCCAGCACAATTATTAAAATGTGGAGGAGCTGCTCCTCTAAATCCTCCAACAGCTCCACTGATGGTCAAGATAAAAATACAACGAAGAGGGAGAGGTGGCCAAGAGGAGGGAGGAATGGGAGAGGAAGAGGAGAATGAAGAGGAGGGACAGTCTTGCCAACTGCACAGAACAGGAGCCTCTTTACTTCTTGGCCTTGGGCCAGATCACTGTGGTAAGTACAGGAAAAGTACAAAATTAAGAAAAAACAGATAGAATAAGAATACTTAAAGAAAAAAAAAAACTCTGTTCTTAGATACTGCTGATGCATCTTTTGGGTGCACATTTGATGCCCCCCAGGTGTTCACATTCATTTATTCCCATTCACTTATCATAAAATCAATACCTGATTTTCAACTGAAAGATGAGCTCTTGGCTTCCTTCCAGATTTGGCACCAAAAGTTGCTATTTAGGAATATATTTTGTAAAAAGTTCTTCAAGGAGAAATGGCATTTCCCAGGGAAAAAACAAAAATCAAAACAAAAAAGGACGTTCCCATTCACTTATCATAAAATCAATACCTGATTTTCAACTGAAAGATGAGCTCTTGGCTTTCTTCCAGATTTGGCACCAAAAGTTGCTATTTAGGAATATATTTTGTAAAAAGTTCTTCAAGGAGAAATGGCATTTCCCAGGGGAAAAACAAAAATCAAAACAAAAAAGGACATCAAGACAAAAGTAAAATTTTTAGAAGGGCAGGTTTGTCAGAGTAAAGGAGGGAAAAAAAATTCAACATTCTCCGTTCACTAGCAGGTGGTTTTTTTCTCTGAGGAAATAAATTAAAAATGCTTAGCTCCGTTTTGACTCAGGAGTACTTGCTCAGCATTGCATGAAGATAAAGTAGATGTCCATCCACTTAATATGATTTGCCAGGAGGTGTTTCCCAGTTCCCCCCAAATCTTTGCTTCTCCTCAGTATTTAATGTCATTTCTTTGGCTTAAGACTCTTTCCACTTTTATAAAGTAAGGAGTCCTATAAGGATCAATACATTCAGCCAAGTTGATCATTTGTGTATGAGTTTTTCAGGTCCTCTCCCGAGAGCTTGATTTGAGGGGTGGGATAGATGGAGCTGGAAGGAGCTGCCAGCCTTCTTTCTTCTTCAACATTCAAGTCCCTGTGTGCCAAGCCCTGGGAATACACACCCCTACCCTCAAGGAGCTTCCAGTCTACTGAAGGAGACACAAGTCAATCCAGGAAATCATGCTGATATCTGATGCTTTAATGCATATATTAGGTGGTTACACAGGGGTCAGAGAATTCATTCATTCAAACTGGGAGGGGTCATAGGAAATGAGGAGGAGTCAACTTGCTGATGTGTGTATGGGGGGTTTGTTCTAATGGGAAGCTATCGAATGGTAATGCCAGGAGGTGGCACAAATGGTATAGAAATGGGAACCAGAGCCACTGCACACCAATCTTGGGGTTGTGTATGAGGGTACTTCAAAAAATTCATGGAAAAATAGAATTAAAAGATAATGTGAATCTTTCTATGAACTTTTTGAAGACCCTTCATATATGTAGCTTAGGATGATATCAGGCTGTTCCGATTTGGTTCCCATTTGAGCTTAAGACTGATTAAAAGGTGGTTTACTTTGGAAAATAACATTTTGACTTCCATACGTCTATGACTCAGCTCCAAACCAGCTTTAAATTCAAGTTCAAGTCAGGTTTAGCTCACTCCATATTAGTCATTGTCATTTTCATGACATAAAAAACCATTTCTGGCAATAGGGCACAGATGCATTCTGACTCCTCCATTTGCTAGTTAGGCAAAGTAATGCCTCATTTGTCCCTGCTGTAAAATGGGCACAATGGTACTATTTACCATAGCATTTACTCATAGCATTATCATGAAGATTAAAATAAATAAATACATTATTACGGATTGTATTGTGTTCCCTCAAAGTTTAATGTGTTGGAGGTTTGGTCCCCGCTGTGACAGTGTTAAGAGGCTGGGAAATCCTACTGTGGAAGTTGAAAGGTGGGGCCTTGGAGAGGTGAATGGATTGTGAGGACTGCACCCTTGGGAATAGATTGATCCATTCTTGGAATGACAGGAGTGGTTCAGGTGGCTTTATAAAGAGAGTGAATGAGGAGGTTAGTCTGTCTGCTTCCATCATCTTGCAATGTGATACCCTGTGTTGCTGAAGCCACCACCAAGAAAGACCTTCACCAGATGTGTTCCCTGGACTTTGGACTTCCCAGTCTCAGAAACTGTAAGCAATAAATTTTGTTTTCTTACAAATTACCCAGTTCCAGGTATTTTGTTATAAGCAACAGAAATGGACTAATATACACATAAACACCTGTGATTACTTTGACTGCTAATGTGTGACATCCACACCAGTACTCTGATGAACTGGGGGTCTGTGGGAAGGGACCTCTTCTCTTACTCTGTGTATAAGGAGTCCGGAGTTTAGGAAGAGGGGATTGGAAGGCGAAAGTCTTGTGAACACCTGAATGGATCCTCAGAGAGAGCCTGGAGCCATTGAACAGAGATGGTCCCCAGAATAGAAGCAAGCATGTAAGAAGAAGCTTTGGTACAAAGTACAAGCTATTAACAGGAAGAGAAAGTAACTTTCTGCTGGCGATGTAGGGAGCTGGCCAGACATGCAGAGACAGGATGCCATCCTCTGTTGAGGATGTACAGCCAGATATTCAGGATTCAACTTATGTTTATTGAGCTCCCACTATGTTCAAGGGACTTTTCTAAGTGCTTGGAGTAAATCCAAAAACAACAACAACAACAAAAATCCCTGCCCTTATGGAACATACATTCTTGTGGGGTAAACAGACAATAAACAATAGATATAACAAATAAGTAAATTTGTTTTTTAGAAAGAAAAAAGTAGATCAGGATAATGCTGATTGGGTGTTTGGGGTTAAGAGTGCAGGTGTCCTGTTTATTTGAGGAATGACAAGGAGGCCATTATGTTCGGAGTGACAGAGGGGTACAGTAGTGACAGCGGCCATCAGAAAGGTTGATGGGGGGCCGGCCCGGTGGCGCACTGCTACAGTGCACCTCTTGGGAGCGCAGCAGCGCTCCCGCAGAGCTGCTTTTCATATTAACGTCTTTACTGTTTGGAATTTTTTGCACATACATATATTACTTTTTAAATTAGAAAAAGAAGGAAAAATAAAATTCAAACCTGGAAGTTAAAGTAAACATTACTTAGCATCCTTATAAACTTCATATTTTCATAATTTGACAATAACCGATAATTTTTTCAAACTTACCGAAAGTTTAGTAACATAATTTCACACCTTAATATTTGTCCCCTCGAGGCAAAAATAATCCTGGAGGTCAGGAAAAGCAAAGAGATGATTGATGTAATCTTTTTAAACCCTAATGATGCAACTGAAAAAAGATTCATGCATATTAAATGAAACTATAAGACCTCAATAGCATAAAAAAAAAAAGACAAAAAAGGAAAAAAAAAAAGAAAGGTTGATGGGGAAGGGAGTGGATCACCTTGGTTACTGTGACAACTTCGGCCTTTTATTTCAGTGAAATAGGGAGTTTTGAGCAGAGAACTGAAGAATCTGACTCATATTTTCAAAGAACCCCATTGGTTTCTATGTTGAAAGTCGACTTCAGGGGCACATGGGTAGTAGCAGGGATATCTATTAATTCAAGTAGAAATTCAAGCAAGGGGAGGTGGTGATGACTTGGACCAGAGAGGTGACAGTGGATACAGTGACAAGTGGTCGGATTGTAGGTGTATTTTTAAGGTAGAGCCAATAGGTTGTCCTCACAAATTGTGGAAGTGAAAGAAAATAGGAGTCAACAATAACTTCTGGTGTTGTGCCTGAGCAGCTGGAAGGCTGGGGAAAGTTGGAAATACAGCAGGGAATACTAGTTCAGTTTTGGACATGGCAAGGGTGAGATGACTATTAGACGTCGAAGTGGAAATTGTTGCTCACGAGTCTGGAGCAACTATTAACTGTCAGTTAACTGCCTCTCAGCTCCAAATCCACATGGAATTGCCTGCTCTGCAGTAATGGAGCTGAACCCTATAAATATTTTCACATTGCCCTCTGGCATGATGTGAAACTTGCCCAGCAGAGTGTACTGGAGGGACACTGGAAGAAGAAAGGGTTTCTCTTCCTGATTTTAGTGAACACTTCTTGGCAGTCCCTGCAGTGGGCCACCGCTAACACCAGGCAGCCAGTGGCAGAAGACATCTCCTTGTGGGTGGTTTCCCCCAGTACCCCCTTTGCAGCCAGGTGTGAGGTGCAGCACCAGCACCTAGGATGTGGACAGCTTTCTCCAGCACCCGAGAGGGCCCCTTCTTAGTGAGTCGCATCAGTGCAGCAGCTCAGCAAACTTCTCTACCATGCTGTGAGCCACAGCTGCACCTCTCCAGCCAGGTCTGGATCTCAGCCCTGGGCTGTGAGTGGGGGATCCCCTCTTGCTGAGTTGTTCCTTCCTTGAGCACTCTATCTCAGTCCTAGGCATAGTGGCTGCTCCCTAAATCTGCTATTCCTGCATTCTTTATCATTTTTTCCACCCACTCCCAACCAATCATCCATTACTCCAGTCACCTGTTATAATTCTATTAAACTGTCCCTGTTCAAACTACTGTGTGATGTCTGTCTCCTGATTGGGCCCTGGATAATATATAGGGCTCAGCAGGGAGGGTCCAGCAGGACATATAAACTCAGGAGCTGCCAGCAAATATTCTATTAAACTGTCCCTGTTCAAACTACTGTGTGATGTCTGTCTCCTGATTGGGCCCTGGCTCATATATGGGGCTCAGCAGGGAAGGTCCAGCAGGACATATAAACTCAGGAGCTGCCAGCAAATAAAGACTGCTTAGAGCCATGTGCTCACCGAGGGAGTGGTCAGATGGAAGAGAAAACAGAATAGAGGACACTCCAATATTAAAATGATCAAGGAGTAAAGGAGGAATTTGCATAAAAGATGTGGAAGGAGGAATAGTAAAGTAGGTAGAAAGAAAATTAAGAGATTTTCCTGAAAACCAAGTTTAAAAAATGTGTCAGGAAGGGAGTGATCAACCATGTCAAATACCGCTGATATGTCAAATAAGAAGACTGGCCATGGTATCCTGGTGACCTTGACAAAGCTAATGAAGGAAGAAGTGTGATTGGAGTGGTTTTAAGAGAGAATGGGGAGGTAAGGATTGACACAGAGCCCATCAGCAGCTCTTCTGAGAAGTTTCATTGCAAAGAGAGGCATAGAAATGTATGGTAGCAGGAGTGGGGGCAGAAGGAAGGAATGTCAAGAGGAAGAAACTGTGTTTGTATGATTGTGGAAACAGTCTGGTAGCAAAGGAATAACTGCTGATATGGCAAGAAGGGAGAGGATTATTGGAGCCACATGCCTGAGAAGAGGGATCAGGGTCAGGGGTACAAGTGAGAGGTTATGTACAGGGGCTTGGAGAATTGCCCAAGGGCCGGGTTGAAGCAGCAGAAGAAGTTGGGCTTATCAAAAGGTGGAAACTACTTGGACAAAGGGAGAGTGAGGCCAGGGAAAGGAGCAGTGGGCCAGTAAGCTCTGCTTCCCCAGCCAGTGACGGCTGCTCATTGGGTGTCTCAAGCAAAGGAGAGCATGTCCTGTAAATATCAATGTCCCTACTTGGGTGAACACAGAAAGTGCAGCTGGTGTAGTGGTTACGAGTACAGTCTCTAGACTGAATGCCTGGGCTTGAATCCCAGCTCCACTCTTACGTGCCGTGTCCCTGGACAAGCAACTAAGTTTATTTCCATTTCACCTGTAAAGAAAGATTTTGACAGCTATTGTACCCTGTTGTGAGGATTAAATGAATTAAAAAGTACCCAAAGCTGACACTACAGAGTGAGCACTACCTAACATTAGCCAATATTTTTAATGTTGCTTTTTTCTTAGTTTTCTTTTTTTTAGAAATCATTTGAATTAGGAAAGGGGTATATGTCCATTTCTATACTGGTATAGTTGAAATCAGGTCCTTAAAAAGTGATCTAAATTGAATGTCAAATTGGTAGCAACTGAGAACTTGGAAGTTTAGGGCAAGGTGGGCCAGAGTGGGGAGATCTCACGTAGGCATGGAAAAAGGTTATCAGAATCAAGGCTGCATTTTCCAGCCTCCCCTGCAGGTAATGGTCCTGGCTAAAGGATGGGAGGGGGACATTTTGTGTGAAGCTTTGGGGCCATGCTCTTAGAGAAGGGACACTCCTATTCTGTTTTCCCGAAGGCTGGAATGCACACACAGAAGTGAGCCATCTAGAGTCATCCAGACAAAGACAACTCTCTAGGAAAGATGGAGCAACCAGATAGAGAAGCCAGACCCCTGAAGAATCAGCGGAAATCAGCCACCATACCAGCGCCAACTGTCCCATGAGAAAGAAATGTGTATCTTGTTTAAGCCTCTATTAGTCTGAGACTATTTAATGCAACCAAAGTTCCATCCAAATAAATAGATTTCCACAAAAATATGCCTTACAGGACCACTTCTTCACATGCCAGAAAACCAACTCAAACAGAAATGTGAGTATACGTAAAGGTGCCAACTTTATATGCATAGGCAGGTGCCACTGCAGAGGGGAGAGAGCCAAACTCTTTGCCAGCTAAGGGAACCAGACTTAGCAGGGTAAGGGAAAGTAGGATTATGAGAAGACTTTCTCTTCACAGGATTGGAACAGAATTTCAACACAATATGAAGACTTAAAAGTCTAATTTTAAACATGTGGCTGCTAGGTAGCCATAAAGGAAAGCTAATTTAGGACTTAGAACATTTCTGGAAATATACATGCTAGTACCCCTGTAATCTACTCTGCTACCTTGAGCATTATTCCCTTTTGTAGCAGGATTGCAGAGCTCAAGTAAATTCAACAGGAAGCCAAACTGATCTGATTCATTATTTTTATCAAACAATACAAAACCACATTTTGCAAGTTGGAGATTCCAAAGAATATATTTATATACAGCTTTGGATTGCTGGAACAATTTCTCCTTGGCTGTGGTCTCTCAAGTACTGCATGGATCTCTATGTTTCCCAGCCCTTCTCCTTATTACCAGAACAATGGGAGATTTTTGACATCAATGAGATGAGTGAAGTTACAAGATAAAGGTAGGATTGTGTCAGACTTCACTAGCGTTTCATAGTGTAATCTGGCTTCTTATACAGATGTTAGTTTGGATGCCACATCCATCATTTGCTATCTGTGCTACCCTTGGCGGGTTAATTAAGCTTTCTGAGCTTTGGATCTGCATGAAAATGGGTTAAACAGCAGCTGGTAGGTTGTAAGTATTAAATGAGAGCACTGTCACACTCCCTGGCTGAGCAGGGCCCAGTCTCATGCCAACTCCTCACAGACTGTATTGTTGCTCGCTTTTCCCCACTCCCTAAACCTGCTCTCAAATGGATGCCACAGTGAAAAGAATCTGATAAATCAAGTATCATTTAGGCAACATCAATAAGCTGCTTTCTTATGGGGTGTCTGTACTTTAGGATGGAGGTCATTAATCAGGAGGGTGAAGTTTTGGGTACAAATGAGAGGATGGAAGAAAGAAATATTGGGCTTGGGCAGTTCCAGAATCCTCAAATCATACCAACCAGACCAGTCGATTTTGCCATTATGCAGGGTCTAGTCAGAGTAGAATTGTGCAGCGACCTTGTCACCCAAGTAACCTTGAAAAGATGTCTTAGGATGCAGGTTTTATAAAGCCCCCAAAACAGAGAAGTTGTCTTGAAGGCTACTCTATCTCGTCAGGGTAGAGTAACAACAGTTACAATTTAAAATATCCCCTCAATTGGAGAAAACTAAAGCAAAGACCCAACCAAAAAATTAAACAGTACACAAAAATCCCTTCAGTCATAATGGCTGGGGGAACTCCAAGAATTAGCGTGTGGCATCTGCACATCTAAACAAACGCTTAACTTTATCTCTGAGAAACTTCCACGTGGCAGATGGGACTGCAGCCCTGGGATCCAGAATTTAAGTCTCCAGCAGCAAGTGGGGGATAAAAGGTCCTCTCCTCGACCAGAACACACCAAGTCCCTTTGACATAAAAAGTACGACTATCACTCATGGCCACCCGTACTTAGTTTTCCTGGTGCAAGCTGAGAAAGGGGCTGGAGGGCTTAGAACTCATACAGCTCAGTGGCTGTTGAAGGCTCTTTCCAGGGAGGGATGTCCTCTGATGATAGAAACTGAGTCAGGAGCGGGCAGAAGACTTGAAGTGAGACACCAGCAAGTGGAATACAACATCCCAGTGTTTCCATGGTGATCTGGACCACAGCTGGGAAGTCCTGGCTGTGTTCTCTGGCCAAGTTCCTGGGTTCCTTTTTTAGTTTTTCTTTCTGAAGGGATGCCTAGACATTACAGGTTTAGTAGGCTATTTACATAGTATTGCGGCTACAATTTACCATCCTCTATCAGCTTTCTGGTACTATTATTTACTGGTGTGGGTGAGGCTGTAGGAGGGAGACGAACACCAAACTATAGGTATATTGTTTTCAGGAAAGAAGAAAATGTTTGTAGGAAAAAAATTAAGCAACAGATTCTGGAAACATTTGACCTATTCACCTGCTCCTTCCTGGAACACTCAGTTTGTTTTTCATGGGCGTCTTTGCATTAGTGGGGTGGGGTGGACAAGCTCCATGAAGGTTAATCATGGGCTGATGATTATACAGTGTTTGCAGGGCCAGAAAGAAAAAGGAGGAGAAGGAGCTAGTAGGAAGGCAGGCAGCTGGTGGAAGTGAAAGGCACCGGATGTCCATGGACAAGGGAGAGCCAGATTGAACATGCGAGTCTCCCTCCCGAGAGAGACTGCCGAGAGCCCATTGGAACATTTCAGGGCATGGAGGGAGAATGCCAACCATTGTAATGGCTTCCTTTTCAGCATCTGTTTGCCTGAGTGCCAACTTCTTTTAGGCTTGACTTGTGTTTGTATATTCTGGGAAAACACAAAATTGACCAGCTCACAATATGTTCTGCCCATCCTGGAGGGAGGAAAAAAAAATCAATACTAGCAATTCTATGCTAAAGACAAATTTAGACCTTTTAAACACTCTTAGAATCAAAGATTTATTTTCCTGCTGAAAAAGACCTTATGAGACCATCCATTGGCTCTTTGACTTGAGGAAATGAAGACATTATTAATATAATTCCTATTTTACAGATGAGGCAACTGAGGCCTAGAAAGGTGACAGGATTTAATTTTCCCAAAGTCTTGCAGCCCATGAGGGGGCAGGGCACAGAATTCCAAGCACAAACACCCCCCCGCCCCTCCCCCAGCAATGCTGTCCTACGTCTTGTTGGCCCTCTGGCTGGTGAGTGAGCGCGATGAATTATAAGGAATAAATTACTCCTGTGCTGGGAGGAGGAAGTGGAGAACAAACATGTGGTTGCTTACAAGGCTGCCAAAATCTGCAAGGAGCACATGGTGAGTGGTTCTCAAACCCCTGTACACTGGAATCACCGAAGAGCTCCAGTTGTGCCTTCAGCAGATGAATTAAATCATCATCTCTAAGGGTGGAGTCAGGGCATCTGTAGTTTGTAAAAGCTCCCCAGGTGATACTAACATGCACCTGGGCTCAGAGTCACCACTCTAGAGGGTGAATCTTAGCAAGGGACAGACAGAGGGCAAAGACTCAGCTACAGCCGCACCCGCAGTGAGCATGCATCAGACTCACCTGGAGAGATGGTGGGGTCCAGTCCCTGCCTTTCTGATTCAGTAGGTCTAGGGCGTGACTGAGGATTTGGATTTCTAAAAAACTCCCCATGTGAGGCTGGTGCCACTGGGCCAAGGCCACACTTGGAGAACCGCTGACCTAGATGTTACTTTTCAAGCTGCACGTGTGGGTTCCCCAGCTACAAAGTCTGTTGTAGCACACAGGGTGAACTTGGTGTGCGCAGGTCAGGAGGAAGGAAGTTCTGATTGAGAATGCAAGCACAAAAGATTTCAGGTACTTAATTCTGACTGTGGGGTGTGTGCTCTCTCCCAGGTGTCTCAGAGCCAGAAAAGGTTGCCAGCCAGTGACTCAGAACACAAAAACCAGAACTGAGAACTGATTATATTTGTTTCCTTTGCTGAAAGTAAAGTCTCTTGAAACTCACACTAAGACTAGTTACTTTTTTGAGAACAGCTCCGAAAGGCCTTTAAATGGTCCATTATCAACCAAGGAAAGCCAGCAACTAGGAGCAGACCTTTATCTCAAGAAAACCAGCTTGCCAGGGGATCCAGGCCTGTCTGGGCCTCCACGGGGCTTGTCCCGACTCCTTTACCTCACCTCATAGGGTGAATGCCAGGACTCCAATCACAGGATGAGGTTGGAGAATGGTCTGATCTCAGAGGAAAGAGAGCAGGGAAATGAAAACATGTTTGCCTGCGGCGGCCTCACAGTTCTCCCATTATAACAGCAGGTCTCACCAGGCCCTGGATTCTATTTCTTGAAGATGAGCTGTGCCCAGGCCAGGCAAGGCCACAGTGGTTCAAAGGAATGATATGTGAACACGTAAGTTTCCAACAATGGGGACAGTGGGATATAGTTCATGAGTGCATGGACAGACAGTGCTGGTATTGGGGGGAGGGGGTGGCACTGTGAGCAGGTCCAGAGAAGGGGCTATTAGTATCGTGGCTACTATGCAGGAAGGAGAAAACTGAAGAGTCTCAAATGAACTTTGAAGTTAAGTCCAGAGCCACGCCTCACCAAGCCCAAGAATACTTGCGTGAAATGTTGACATGTTGGTATATGAACTGACACTGCACAACACATGCAGCGTGACAAACACTGGGAAAATCATGGATCTCCAACAGAGCAATCTGACTAGCAGGGACCCTCTGAGAAGACTCAGACAAACCCACAGAGCCAAGCTACTTGAGTGTGGGGAATACTGAGAGAGATCCTCCCAGATTTTAAATGATTCCTTAACAGGCAGTGGCAAGAATTTGGGTACTAGGTCACTAAAGCCCCTTTGACAAGTGTGTGACTCAGTGCCCGCCAGCTGCATGGAGCCAAGGCGGCACCTCTGTGGACTTCTCTATATGACACAGACTGACCGAGGTGCTAGGAGAACCTGCCTGGGGACTGAAGGTTTTACCGGGATGTCCTCTGCACCAGCTTATATTCCCTCAGATCTGAACTGCTCTACAATCAGTCCATCAATGGAACTACACTAAAAAGTACAGATAACACCACGTGGCACTGAATTTCAGGGGATTTAACTTATCTGAACATATCACTTGTGAAAGGGCTTTTTCCAAGCCCTTTGGCTAGGCTGAGGATGTGGAAATGCCGGTTAAAGAAAGCACCACAAGGCCCTGACAGGTATGGGGAGGGGGTTCCACCCAGACTTCTGCTACCGCAGACCTTTTGGGGTGTTGTAACCAGGCTTGAATTGCTTCACAGGCACTGGCCTAATTTCCACAAAGCTCTCAACACGGAGGATGAAAGGCATTCCCGAGCTGAAAAGGCTTCTGTCCTCCTGGAGGACTAGGGCTGTCGGTGACAACAGCTGCCGACTTCTGACAGGCTTAGGAAAGAGCCCTTTCCTGCCCCTATAACTCTGCATTAACAGCCCGCCCGTGGAAAGGAGAGAATTTGTTTCCCTAAAGAAATACAACTCGTCTTTTTGCTTTTAGATTCTCCAGAAAGAGAGGGCTCAGGATGGTGGCAAAATGAAAGAAGGAGTCCCCAAAACGCCAGGTGGTGACCTCACCAGGGCCAAGAGAGGGCACTGCAGCTCAATTACCTGGGGAGCTTTAAAACATTTTTTTAATTGTGATAAAATATACATAACATAAAATTTACCATTTAGCCATTTTCAGCGCCCGTACCGGGGACCGGCAACGGGATCACAACCCTTGGCACTGAGCCCACACCACGCTCAGCCAGTGAGCGGGAACCGGTCTTCACATGGGATCCAAACCCTCGGCGGGAGCGCCGCCGCACTCCCAAGCAGCGCACTCTCCAGTGCGCCACCGGGCCGGCCCCAGTTTGAACTTTTTAATACATGCTCATAGTGTTCATATTTTAAAATATTCTGCCTGAAAATGGATTCAGATGATGTGGTGTGGTGCCTAGAACCTACTTATATTGAGAAGACTGTGTGATACTGATACACAGCCGTGGGAAACACAGTTTTGGAGCAAGATCCTCTTGCAGAGGAGGTTCAAAAACCCAGAGGGGTCTTTGGATGTCAGAGTATCTATTTTTAACTAATTGTTTCATGATTCAAATCATATACAATGAGCTTGGGGAAAAAATCTGTAGTTGGAAATAAGGATCAAGCTAAGGCTATTTCTGCTATACACAGGGTTTCTTAACTTTTTGGGGAGCCATATTCACCTTAGGCAAACATGGCAGAGCTAATGGCCAATTCTGAGAATAATGGTACCTCCTATAAGGTTTTTAAATGTGAAAAATAATATGCATATGATAACAAAGTAACAAATTATATTGATATATAGTTACCCCCCAATTTTAAAATTATTGATAAAGCAGGATATGGGCTTTTAATTAAAGTATTAAATAACAAGATCTGGTTGTGGTCTAGCAATTTCCATAATTTCAGAGAAGTGCTGAGTATAAATGCTATTTCAAGATATCTGCAAAACCAATGATGAGATCTGAAAATATACATAACTGCTGTAGGTGATGAAGTCACACATGCTGCTAATACAATTGTGATTTGTTGTCATAATTGAAAGAAATGCTACATTTCACTCAGAGTTATTGAAAATCAAGACGTACTTTTTTCCCATCTAAGTTCAGAGACCTGCCTGAATTCATACTCCAGGTCAGCAACCACTGGCCTAACTGAAGGACGAAGGGAAAGAGGACACTGGACGAGGTGGGAATAAGAATAGACTGGGAACGACGCCTCTGCCTTGGCTTCCCCACGCAAGGACGAGGAAGCACGGTCAATACATTGGGTGACCAGGAAAACAGGCAGGAAGGCTTTTTTCAGATGGCCTCAGTTTAAATGGATGAGGTCATTGTAAACAAGTAAGGGAGAAGCCCAGATGTCACAGGCAACCTAACAAGAGAGAAGATCCAGAACGGACCTGAGGACTGATCCACGGGCTAGATGGAAATGATGAATGTCTACTTCTGCTGGTCAGGCCTGCTCACCTGAGAGTTTTCTTTGCAAATGCTCTGTTGCAGGAGGAGAAAGCAGAATGGAGTGACAGCCTAGCGGGCAGGTTTTGAAAAGCTGAGGAGGGACAAGAGGCCCTGTGTGTGCAAAGAACAACTAAATGGCAGATTCTTGCAGAGATGGTGTGTCCAAGGGGCCCAGGAAGGGCCCAATGGATAGGGTGAAATTGGCAGATGTTGAATCCTTGAAGACTTCAGGTTTTGAGATTTGCAAATAAGAAAAGCAACAAGAAAAGGAAGAGGAGATCCAAGGTGCACTTGAAGTCTTAGGGATGGTGCTCATTTAACACAGTGGCTGGCACTGAAAAGCTCCCAGCAAATGCCGATGGTTTGATACCTTTACGCAGCCCTAGAAGCGAATCGGCCAGACTTTGTGAAGTTTCCGTAAGAATTCCTCGCTCATTCCTTCTCGTCTGCCATCCTCTCCTCACACAAGCTGTTCTCAGAGCGAGGCCTGGCAGCCACAGAGCAAGCATGTTTCAGACGTCTCATGCACCACTTACTCATCTTTGCAACCTTCCGTATCTCTGGCCTTTCATCTCTCTTCCCCTTCATCTATTTTTACCCTTTCATCTCTCTTTCCCCTTCATCTTGGCATGAACTGCCACTTTTGCTCCTGCCCTCTCTTCCCCTTGCTGTCCTGTTACTGCCAGCTCCTTCCTCTCTCTTCTGTGCCCCCGCTTCCCTTCCTCCTGCTTCCCCAGTGATAGATAGTTTTAGCATGTCACAGCCAGATTCACACACAGCTGCTCTTCACAAGCTAGCTCTGTCTTTTGCTTCATGGCAGAAACCTAAATGTGAAGTCCAGATCACTTAGCCTAGCACAGTGAAGAGTCAGCTCACCTGTTAGCTACCACACCCCAGACGAGCAGCCTTGGAAGGCCTAGAAAGGAGGCGGGGGCCTGGCCTTGCTCCCTGCCCTGGAGTCTCACTAGCTTCTGTGCCTGTTTGGTCTTTGTTCCTGAGGAGGCTGGAGAGATTCACCATTCCCAAGGGAGCCTCAGACAGTCTTTGTCTGACTTAGACCTGATTTAGACCCTTCAGTTCTATCTAAAAGGGAGTTAGTGACTTGGGGGAGTTCAAGACTCAGCCTGAACCTGTGGGCTTCGTGCATGTGGTCTGCACATCCGCTGCCTTCTGAGGGTTCCTCCTTCCCAGGGCACTGATAGCCAGTGATGAATGGGTCAGAGACATGAACATTGCAGATTGTTATTTTAGAATTGAGCCCCATCATTGACCAAGAAGTGAGTTAATCCATAATTGCCCAAGAAGGTTTCCTAAAAGTTATTTAGCTCTTCGTTTACACTCTTGGCTGAAGGGAGTTTGGTTAGATCCAAGGTGATCAGAATCTGTATACAATTAGAAGAGAAAGGTGTTGCTGTAAGTGAGATGACATTTTAGAGGAAGTCCAACAACCAGTTCAGATACGGTGGAGTTCATCTTGCAGAGCTGTGGTTGGACCACAGTCATGCTACAGGAACGGTCTAAGCTCAAATCATCTCTCAGGAATTTGCCAAGCAGATGTAGACTCGGAGATAGGATTCAAAAGGAAGCCTGAACTTGAATGAACAAGGGAAAGGATTTTGAATGGTTTCAACTTGCATCAGCTTTTTGTAGCAGTCTTGGCTCAAGTAACATTTCCATCTGGTTGTGACTTGACGCCAACTCTATGAAGTGATAAATCTTTTTCATTTCTGTCATCTAGACTTCTTGGACAACATTCCAACAGGGGCCACTGCTACTGCCAACTGCAGGTAGGGGCTGGGGGCATAAAGCCTAGGAATATCTAGGCAGAGGGATCTTTTCTGCTTAGGCAAGATTAAGGTTAACATGGGTCAATAATGTGGGAGCCTACTACTTAGAATGAGGTGAAGTTAGTCTTGTTTTCATTTCTACAGTGAGTTCTTTATACTTTGTATACATGTCACCCATTCTCATAAGAATTGTAGCAATCTTTTTTCATATTGAATCACCCAAAGGACAACGCGTGCTAAAAATGCACAGGATAAAAGGAAAAGAAAATGAAGCTGGGAAACGGTTTTGTGTATCTGGGGGGGTGGGGGGGGGCAGACAGACATGAGAGGACACACAGATTTCATCTGACCAGCAAAGGACAGCCTGCTTGAATGACTTGCTGTGTAATTGTCTGTTCTTTCTAAGCAACAGTTCAGAGACTATGAAAGCAGCGCTGATCATATCCTGTGATTTAGTAGGAGGCAGGATAATCCTTGGCTTACGAAATAAGAAATGAGCCTAATTTGAGAGAAACCAACATCACAAAGATAATCCAAAAACTGTGAAGGAACAACTAGCCTACCTAGATTGAAAATGTAGACAGTCTTCCATGGAGTGTTGGTTCCAGATCACTTTGCTGGGAGAAACTTAGGACTGGATCTGATCACAACAATGCTTTATATTTGGATGGATGGCACTTTCTGCTTTGACAAAGCACTCTCCCTTACTTCCTTATTTAGAATTGCTCTTACATTTACTATAGAATCATAAGGTATGAAAATGTTATGTGTGCACAGTAATAATCTATGTGGGTGCAAGGGTTTGCTACAATTCTATTATCTTAATGGATGGACTGAATTCTGAATGCATTAATATCGGAACTGCGATAAAGGAGTGAACAGGATTTCAGGTTTTGTAGGATTCTAATTTTTAACTGTTTAAGTGAAGGGAGAACATGAACCAGAAGAAACACACACGTAAGTGCTAGAAACTCTCTAAGACTCAGCAGAGGGTGGGAAGGAAAGGCCAGCCCCTCCACAATAGACCCCATGTCATGCAAATTTGAAATTAGGCTGAGCTCAATCCAAGATGGTTGTCCTTAAACACTGCTAAGAAGTAAGCAAAGATGCTCTTTTAAATAGTCAAGTGAACCTGTTAAAAGTATCTTTCAGAGCTTGATGTGAAGTATTAAAATAATACAGAATTCTAAAATTTGCTCCCACAATCTAAAAGCTACATTGTCATCCTGTTGTCTGCCCTAGCTTTTGACACATGCACACGCATGTACACTCGCACACGTACACACTCACACGCACACATATCAAGTGGCCTCAGGTAGTTTATCTCCCTTCCATTTCCACATTTCCAAAGTAAAGGTTTGAACCAGATGGCTGTAAAGTTCCTCCAGTTCTCATATTCAGTGATGCTCAGTAAAAAGCAGGTCAGTTGATGTCCACTGTGCAGTTCCATGTGTGCTGACACGTGAGCAGCCTCCCCCGACACCCCCTACCTCAGCTGCACCTACTCATGCTTCAAATCAGACAAACTGGTCAGGGGTCTAGATCATGAACACCTGGGTCTAGAAAACAGGAAAAGAGCTGGACTCGTATCTTCTTTTAAATCTTTATTTGCCACTTTCATTCTTTTATCCCACCAGTGCAGACTGTGGAGGACAGCTGGAAGCCGCGTTTGGAGCGGCCCACGTGAGCTGGCTGAGTGATGCTGACCGCGCAGAGATGATATGGGCGTGGGCTCTGGAGCCTGGAACAGCAGACACAGAAGTGCTGCAGAGCCCGGCAGGGAAGGCCACCTCCCAACTCCCGCAGTAGTTTGGCCTTTGAAACACGAAGAACAGTTCCATTTATTGTCCTGTTGTTTTTGCTTTTGCTTTAATAATAAAAAGAAAACCAAAACCTTCTATAATTTATAAGCTATTTTTTTGCTATCTACATTATATATAAAATATAGACTCTGTTTACTTTATAACACACATCTTTTTCCCTTGATAAATAACTCTTTAAAATATCTAGTATACATGCCTTGACATATGTAAGTCTGGTTTTATACATATATATACTCATGTTTGTCAGATAGAATAAATATATACTCAACAATGACAACCAAACAAATGTGGTTTTGGTTTAAAAAAAAAAAAAAACAACCACACACAGACACAAATGAAGTACTGTAAAGCACCAGACAGCAAACAGGAATCCGTAATTAATAGAAACTTCTCCCTCCCCTGGGCAAGGCACAGGGCAGAATACTAAATCCATTTGGATGCCTGAAAGAGAAGGAGAGAAGGAAAGGAATGGGTTGGGTCACGAGCTTTTGTTTCTTAACCTGGGATTAGACCCAGAATCACAAATAAGTCCTCGTGTTTATAAGGAGACACCAAGGGGGACTCATTCAACCACTTAGCCCTTGTGGTGGCTGTAGAAGCCAGCAGAGACCTGGACGGGGAAGGAGAGACGGTGACATCGTGACTGCACAGGTATTTTGTAGTCCCCGCCTCCACCTGCCCAGGCAAGCTTTTGATTGCCACACGAAGCATCAAAAGAGACCTGGACGGGGAAGGAGAGACGGTGACATCGTGACTGCACAGGTATTTTGTAGTCCCTGCCTCCACCTGCCCAGGCAAGCTTTTGATTGCCACACGAAGCATCAAGCCATTGCATACCACGTGGTCTTTATATTCCTCTACTCACTGCTGGTGTAAACAGACGAGTGCAACAGATCCGAGGGTATTCAGTAGCGCAACACTTTAGGAGCCTGAATGAGATCCAGATGCTTCGGTGGCCCTCTTGAGGGCCCTAGCAAATAGAGACTACTGCGTACGGGAGAAAAAGGACAGGAGGCCACTGCCTTCCACTCCTGATGTGATCACTCAGATACGGGACTGGCTTCACCTCTGGCGTCCAATGGGACCACTGAACCCATCACCTCTTCAAGAAGCTCAGGAGGTCTTAACTCCTCTTGTGAGAAGTCCTGGAAGCCCCAGTGGGACTGGGCTGTCCCCTGAAACTCAGAGCACACCCCATCTGCAGGCTCCTGTGCCTAGGGTGGGGCAGGCGGGGCGGACGTGCCCGCTGCTGGCAAAGACTGAAATCATGCTGCAGATGAACACTGTTTCTGTCATCGACCTCCTACCTCTCCTCAGAAGGGAACTGAAATGTGGGGTTCCGATAGATTTTTTAAAATACGCTCTCCAATGTCATGGCCTCTGCCCTGTAAACTCCAGGGCTTTAAATGCCAAAGAAAGTAGGCAGTAGATGGAGCAGGAGTCCTAACCTAGTCAGGGCCTAGATTTGTATCTAGGGGTGGGGTGGGGTGGGGGCAGAGTAAGTAGAGCAGCCTCAGGAAATCCCAAAGGTGAACGTCTGAATTTATATTCCCCGTCCCTGCCAAATAAAATACAAATTAGAGATCATTATTTACGTTACAGTCACAGTGGAAAATTTTAAACAGCTAGTTTTCTGAGTACATTCAAGACTGAGTTTATTAAAAAAAACAAAACTGATTTACCTGTGACTGCTCAGGACATACAGTCCAATGCAGGTCTGAGTTCTAATTCCAACTTCTCCACCACTAGCCTCAGGACCTCAGACAAGTCCTCTCACCTCTCTGAGCCTCTTCTCTCACCTGAGAGCTCTGAAGGTGCTGTGTGAGGCAGGGTGAGACGTAGGGTCAGAAAACTGGGCTTCTCATCCTAGCTCTACCACTAAAGAAGTGGGTGACCTTAGCCTCTCTGGGGTGTAAAATGAAGGGACTGAACCTGTTGGACTTGGAAGTCCCTTCAGATGCAACTAGATTTACTTTATCCCCAGAGTATCACTAGCAAAGCTGATTATCCCCCCATAACCACCATAATAAAAGAGATCAGATCAGAAACTCAGTTTACGATCACAATTCAATAGCTGCAGCTACAAGAAAAGATGAAGAAGTGAAGGTATGGATGCACAGCTAACATCTGAGTCACAAACAAATGAACTTTAGAATCCCCACTCCCTGAGAAAAGACACTTTCCTATGTTTTACTCAGACCCGCAAGAGCAAAATCCAAGGCCGTCAATAACAGTCAGCCAACATGTTTTGAAAATCCCCAACTCTGAGCTTTGCTGCATCATCTACAATCAAAATCAACTTGGGAAGTCAGTGTTAAAAGCCGCTGAGTGATATTTCCATTTTGGAAGGGGAAGAAAAATCGACTACTTCTATTTGCAGCTCTGTAACTAACCTTCTGGCAGAACACCAAATGTCACATCCTGCCAACAGGAGGGTGTGTACAGCAGGTGAGTGGAGTTGCGGGTCACAACTGCTGTCACAGGGGCTTGGATCTTCCTTCTTGGGTGGCAGAGTGGTGTGGGTGAGGGGGAAGATTTTGGATTTGGTGACTCTGCTTCTTCTTAATAGTTGTGTGACTTTGGGCCAGTTACTCTTCCTCTCAGAGCCTCCATTTACCCATGTGTAAAAAGGGAGTAATGATCCCCAATACTATAAGGTTGTTTTTATGGATTAAATGAGATAGTGTACTTAAAATACTCTGCACGCAGCAGATACATCTTGAAGTCGAACAGTCTTAGAGTTGGCCAAGACTGCCCCTAGGGAGTCCAGTTACCTGGATTAAATGAGATAGTGTACTTAAAATACTCTGCACGCAGCAGATACATCTTGAAGTCGACCAGTCTTAGAGTTGGCCAAGACTGCCCCTAGGGAGTCCAGTTACACCTGGCACAGTGGTGTTTGCTGCCAGGTAGGATAAGGTGTATCTGAGGTACCCCATGATTCAATTCTCACATTGAAGCAAGAAGTCTTAGAGAAGATGATGGCGGTCACACTCTCTCCAGAACACGACTCACAGACTCCAAACTTTCCAAATAAGCCCAGGGCACTCCCCAACACTAGTGGATACCAGGTGAGAACCCTGACCCACGCCCTAGCTCAGAACCTGGAATTTAAGACATTTGCTGAGGCAACTAACAGTGTCCACACAACGATGGGAACAAAACAGGCAACGGGGGACTAAATGTGAAGACGGTCAAGTGCTGCCTCCAGTACAGCAGTCCCTAGAAACACATTCAACAAAGCAGAAAGGGGCTGGGTGATTGCTGCGTTTCAGTCCTAGTTCACTGTAAGCGGAGGGTACCCAGACCCCAGAGGGTGCACTTAGAGGTGCTGGGTTGAAACAAAGTCCTTCTGCAGAATGTTGTTGAAAGCTTGAGATTTCAGCTTCATTTCGCTGCTCCTAATCAAGTCTTTACACGTGTAGGATAAGGGCAAATGGAGCACTAAAGTATCTCAAACATATTTGCTGGGATTTTTATATTAAAAAAAATGAACTATCTAGGGCTTTTCTTCCTCTCTTTCCTTCATCTACCTACTACATGCATTTCAGAACATGAAATTTGAGTGTATTTATTCAAGTATTTTTTCATGCTTCTTTTAAAGAATATATATTCTTTCTATAGACCCCAGCCTCAAATGAGGATTTTCGTATTAGACACTCAATATTTATCACAAAGCTCAGAGGCCTTTGGGGAGAAAAGGTCTCCCAAGTATAATGGTTAAGTACAGAAACATAAAATCGAAACCCAAGGAATATTCCTATTTCGATTATAAATGACTTAGAAATATGAGACCCATAGAATCATCTAGCTTTTTTCCCCTTTATTCTTCATCACAGCCTTTCCAGCTAGCTAAGAAAAAAAAAAAAATCTTTCTGCTCAGTTTCCACAAAAAACTACTTTTCCAGAGGGCAAGTGAGGAGGACGGGAACCAACACAGTCCCTGACATGGCCCTCTGCTCAAACTATTACCAGGAGGCTTCCATTCCAGCAAATCTCCAGTTTTGAGCTGAGAGCTGTGAAAGCTGGTAAGCTGACCCCGAAGTCTGTCGACAGATCGGGGACCACGATGAACCACGGAGAGTTTTGGCTGAATGACCCAGCTGGGTATCAGGAAGGCCCCGGCAAGGGAGGTGATACTTTACAGGCAGGCCATACTTGCTACTCTGTACTAGAAAATGGCCAATATGCCCTGGGGTTTGTCACAACCACAGCTGCACCTATGGGTGGCCTAGGGAGGAGAAGGAAAATACAACTGATTGGACTGTTTCTTTTCTGATGTTGCCTATTCATAGGCTGGGGGGTGGACTCTAGGCCTCTTAAATTTCCTTCTAGTTCTACTGCTGGTTATCTGAAAAGAAGCCTAAACCTCAGTTGCACACCAAAGACACCTGTTAGACTTCCGTGAGCCTGAGAACAGAAGCACTGCAGACTTACAAGGAACAGTCTCCACAGCCATCCTTGACAAAGGTCTTATGTGGGGTGAAGGATTCAGAAGAGATAAAAGGATAATTCCAAGTTTTCCAATTGTACTTGGCTTGGTCTTTCAAGACCAGATCTGATTTTTTTTTTTTTTTTGTCTTTTTTTTTTCGTGTCCGGCAACGGACCGCAACCCTCGGTGCTGCGCCTGCCCCTCGCTCAGCCAGTGAGCGGAACCGGTCTGTATGTGAGATCCGAACCCTCGGCGGGAGCGCCACCGCACTCCCAAGCGGCGCACTGTAGCAGTGCGCCACAGAGCCGGCCCCAGATCTGAATTTTTAAGAAATAATTTAGTGACATTTGGTGATAGCAAGCATTTACAAAAGCATGTGTGTGTGCGTGTGTGCATGTGTGCGTGAAAGAGAGAGAGAGAGAGAGAGAGAGAGAAACTGGCTCCAGTCATTCCCTTTTGGCACTGCCAGCTCCGAGCCTGCAGTTCACAGTCTGTACTGAAAGTAGCGGGTGAGAAGACAAGAGAGACAGGAAACCAAGAAAAAGAATATATGCTTTTTCCAACAGTAGGCATCTCAACACCAAGTATCCTCTCAGAGGGCTCTAACCCCCCATTTTAGAATCACTGAAAATAATGTTCCTTTTGTTTTGTTTCATTTAATGCCTATTCAGTTTCTTTTCAGGTGTCGGAATCCTGAAAGCAAAAGTCAAAGCTAAGGAAAAGAGTCATGACTCTTTTTTAAGGAAAGAGGATTCTGAGTAGGACTGAAGCTTTCTCTTTTAAATCCACAAAGCTGGGTGAATCTGCTAAAAAGCTCTTTCCCGGCTTGGTAGGAGAGATGGGTGTGAGAGCTCAAAACAACTCCAGAGCTAGGCTCACTTTACCTCCCATTTGGGAATTCACACTGTGACATGGAGGCCCCCAGCTGCCCCAGTCCTTGAGGGCAGCATGTGAGTTTGTGGTCAGACCTACACCGCCTGCTGCTTTCTGTCACTGCCCAGAGAGCCACGTGGCAGGACCACCTCAACACTTCACTAACAAATCCCTCTTACACTCAATTCCACCCTTACTGGAAACAGTTACAAGGTGGCTGCTTGCAGTTTTATAATTGTTGACAAGTTCAAAGGGATATTTTCTGCTCTGCCTCACCTGTTTCCATGCAGCATGTGCTCTCTCCTTGTGGCTTAAGGGAACCCTGCTCTCTGTTGGCTATTCCCGACCCTCCCTTAGCCCTCCAGGTGAAGGGTGATGAACCAATTAGAAAAACCAACCTATCAACAGAGCTGTGCACTTTGCTACTAAGTACTCCCCCCCCCACCCCCAGACACTTTAAGCAGAATAAAAAGTGGCTTTCTGGAATTTGAACTTCCTCACCAGCCCACCCCCACCCATCCCACAGGCTCCACCCCCATCCCACCTCTCCCCAGGCTAACAGGCTTTTGTAGACACATAAAGACGTGCCTTCCCCTGCCACTGAGCTTGCCATCTGATACAGTGCCTTGACCTTGCAGGACCATTTGGCTTGCAAAGAAGGCCAGGTGCTGGGGTGGATGAGATAAAAGGGAAGGAACCCCTCCTTGCTCCTCACAATAAGGGCAGTAGAGACAGCTAAACCTCCTTTCTCCCATGCAAATACCCAGCAGGCCCTCCTGAATACTGCCAGGATAGGGGCCCAGCCCAACAACAGTCTGCTTTGGGGTCCCTCACTGGGCCCGGGTTCACCTTCCCAGATGCCATGTACTCACACTGCCCTCCACCTCCCCCGCCCCCACGGTCCCCGTGGCCCCCCTATCCCTTAGGCCCTTCCTCCTCTCCGGGCCCCATGCACAAGTGCCAGGTGCTCCAGGTCCCCAGTCCGTGCTAACAGTAGAGGGACATCCTGCTCCGGCGCATGGCCTCGCTGATCAGGTAGGCGGGGCTCAGCTCGGGCTCTTCAGTCATGACGGCGATGTTCTGCCACTCGCCCGTCTGGCTGGACCTCTTGATGGTGTCCACCACGCACAGGGCGTACAGGCAGTCGTCAAAGGTGGCGGCCATGGTGAGGGGCCGCCCGTCCCACGTGCGCCGGTCGTCCTGGTCCTGGAAGGCCTGGCGCACGGCCTGCATCATCTTGATGGTGCCCCGCAGGTAGGGCGAGGGGATGTCGCTGAAGGCCTTCTCGGGCAGCAGGGAGTTGCTCACGGGCGTGGCGTCCTGCAGCAGCAGCTCCTGCTCCGGGGCGCCGTTGCGCTGCCCGAACAGGTCGGTGCCCATGGCCAGCAGGCGCCCGGCCGAGCCCACCACGGTCACGTCCTGCTTGAACTCGCCGGGCACGTTGAAGTTGAGAGTGACGGTGCAGCACACCCCGGCCTCCAGCACCATCTGGAAGGTGCAGAAGTCGTCGCTGGTGATCTGGCGGATGCCCTTGATGTGGTCCGTCTGCTTGACGAAGGTCTTGAGCAGCCCGTGCACCTTGACGGCCTTCTGGCCGGTGAGGAAGGTGAGCAGGTCGATGATGTAGGTGCCCACCGAGTGCAGGCCGCCGCCGCCCATCAGGTCGTCGCAGCTCCAGTTGTACTTCTTGCCCAGCAGGCTGCCGCCGTGCACCTGCACCTCGCACACCAGCAGCTCGCCCACGTAACCCTCTTCGATCAGCTGCTTCATGCGCACGAAGGCCGGCAGGAAGCGCAGCACGTTGCCCATGATGCTCATGAGCTTGGGGTAGTAGTGGGCGGCAGACATCATGCGGAAGGCGTCCAGCGGTGTGGCCGTGCGGTCGCAGATGACGTTCTTGCCGATGCCTGCAGGCGGGAGGAAAACAGCAGATCAGCGGGTGGCCTGCAGGGGGCGCTGTGGCCCCCCCAGAGCGGGAGCCACGCCCGAGCGGGAAGAGATCCCTGGAGCGGTTCTTAAAGTCATTCATGACACCTCTTATTTATACAGAAATTAAGCATTCTAGATATTTCCATATTGCTTTAAATATTTAAGTGGAATTACTTAATTTTAATATCGAACTATTGGTACCTTTAAATATCAAGGTTTATTTTAATATACTTAAGTAGCCTATATTTAGGAATATTTTTAAATATTTGCCAGAATAGTATAAAATGCTTCATTTGTTATTTTATTTATATAAATCTATAGCTTTTATATAGAAATAGATTTTGCTTTTATACTATTTAAATATAAAATCGTTGTATTAAAGTATACAATATAATTTTTTACATGTGATATAAAATATATTTTGTTAAAATTATCTTATATATAAAATGTTTTATGTTTTATTTTACATGTAAAAAATATTCTTATTAAAAATATCATATATAGAGAGGAGAATAATGTCTGTATCTGGACAGAACCAGAATACATAAGCTTAACTGTTAGCCAAGGCGAGTCTAAGTGTGAGGAAGAAATTTTTAATGATAGCCTTTGAAGATCTAAGCTTTTGGTGCCCCTCCCCATCTCCCCCTCACCTCCCAGGATTGTGTTTTGAGTGTTATTTTACTTGTTTATTTTGCATTTTGGATTAGGGCTGG
>NW_007726767.1:208017-208867 GCF_000696425.1 Galeopterus variegatus
AGAGACCCCAAGCAAAGTGGGTGATGAGATACACACCACCATCCCACTTGTCCTATGGGCACTCAATGGACAAAACCCACAAATTCTTGCAACAAGCTGATCTAAGATGGGGTTCTGTGGAAGTCCTGCAATCGTAGATGTCTGCCAGGGGGGACACCTGCCACAGCCGTAGCCCACCACGTCACTCTCGTTTTCCCATTGGAAGAGCTAGGCAAACAATGAAGTGGTCAGTGCAGACTGCGGGAAAGAAATACAAATGATGGCTGTCAATTTCCACGTGCACATTTAGTTCTGGCCCTGAGTGAAAGGCGCAGAGCCTACAGAATAACTGTATCTCCCAGCCTTTTCCATATTGGCAGAGCTGGGCTGGCCCTCCTGATGACTGTGAATGCACAGTAAATAGCTCTTGTAACTCTTAGCAAACAGGTGAGGACTGAGGCTCTGGCAGAGGGACAAGGCAGCATTCGTTTGTATCACCAAAAGTGCCATGCACCTGAATGACATAATGTTCTGACAATATGATCTTGTAGGTATTAGGCTCATATAACACTGGCTCATACTGACAGGAACAGATTTATATGTAAATGGATTGGTAGGTCACTGCAGGGATGGGTGACAAATGGCCAAAACCTGCCTCACACCTGTTGGGTATAAGTTCTAGCCTCTCTTACACCCTACCTCAAAGTCCCCAAATCAGGACCCCTGATTGCCATCTTCTTAGTGTATACCACTGGTCATGTTAATGGCACTTAAATGTCTTATTTTTTTATATTATAAAAACTATAAAATAAATAATAAAAGGAGAAAAGAATAAGTAGAGAAAGATAATTCAGCTCCCATGTACAAACAC
>NW_007726767.1:209166-210360 GCF_000696425.1 Galeopterus variegatus
AAATAATAAAAGGAGAAAAGAATAAGTAGAGAAAGATAATTCAGCTCCCATGTACAAACACCCCAAACAATCATTGAATGTCTAATTCTTTGCAGCTCTGTTGATGAAAAGATTTTGATGAAAGCTCCAGAAAAAATGCAATACAAACATACACATAAAACCCTACTCCATCATGAAACTCATGCATGGATTCTCCAGGGCTCTGAGGTACAGATATCTCTTTCTTTAGGCTATTTAGGTATGTTGCAGTTCCACCTTGTACAGTAAGTTCCTCAAGGATAAAGGCTGGGTCTTCCAATTTCTTAAGTCTCCCCATGTCCACAGCACCTAGCAAACACTGTCACCTGGCCCCACCTCTCTGCCTTCAGCCTTTCACAACATCCATGCTTTACAGACGGGTCTCTGCAACATCTTAACACACAACATCTCCAAAAGTCAAGAGGCTTCTAGGAATCTATCATAAAGAAATAATCTAAAATGCAGGCACAGCTTCTTGCCCAAAGATGTTTCTCACTGCATTATTTATTAAAGTGAAAATCTGGGAACAACACAAATGCCCAACAATGGAAGAACGGGCAAGTAAACTATAGTCCATCCATACAATAGAATATTGTACAGCCACAGAAAATGATACTCATAAAGACTTTTCAATGGCAAGCACGATCATTATGATGTAATGTTAGACGAAAAGGGCTCTATTCATAGACGTACTATGATCTCAACTCTCTCTTTAAGAAGACAAAAGAAAAAGAAAACACCTGGAAGGGAATACTTCAAAATGCTTATAGTGGCAAACTCAGATTAATAGGATTATGACTGATTTTTATTTTCTTCGCTAAATTTTTTCATGTTTTCTAAGTTTCTAATTTTATGATCAGAAAAAAAAGTAGTTTTTAAAAAAACCCAAATGAGGGCTGGCCCGGTGGCGCACTGCTATAGTGTGCCGCTTGGGAGCGCGGTGGCGCTCCCGCCGAGGGTTCGGATCCCACATACAGACCAGTTCCCGCTCACTGGCTGAGCGAGGTGTGGGAGCAACACCGAGGGTTGCGATCCCGTTGCCGGTCCCGGTCTGGTACGGGCGCGACACTGATGGTTGCGATCCGTTGCCGGACACGAAAAAAGACAAAAAGGGGAAAAAAAGTAAATAAATAAAAAATAAAAAAACCCAAATGAGACAGGAGGATCTTTGACAAA
>NW_007726767.1:211082-212597 GCF_000696425.1 Galeopterus variegatus
AAAAAAAGTAAATAAATAAAAAATAAAAAAACCCAAATGAGACAGGAGGATCTTTGACAAACAGCACTCACAATGATGGTAAAGGGTCCTCCAAAGTCTAGGGTGGGCTGGCAAGTCCCCATTCTCATGGTCCTGTCCCAGTTCCTGTGCCCCACAGAGCTGGTAGAAACTCCACTGACCCTGAACTTTGTAAGCTTCCAAAGCTCCAGGGACATTGCCACGTCTTCTCACTCCAATTGCTCAGGACCTCTTTATGATTCCTGGTGAAAGGTGTGAACTCTTACGCACAAAACTCTGCCCACATCCTGAAGCCCATGCACAGATCTCCTCAGGTTCTGAGACGCTGGCATCTCCATCCTAGTCAGATAAATTTTTGAAGCCCCTGCGACATATTGTTAAAAGTAAGATAACACTTCCAGTAAGGAATCCAAAAAGGCAGAGCCAACAGACCCTTCACAAATTGGTAAAGTGAAGTTTGTTTTCTCTCTACTCTGGACAGTCTTCCCTTGACTCTGCCTCTCTCTTGGTGGGACTTTTGCAAAACCCACTCTGGGATCTCTAAGATCCTCAGATTCATTTTCCCAGCTTTCTCCCACCAAAATACACCCTATCAAAATGCCAAGAACCTGAAATTCCAAGGTTCTCAGCACTGCAAATAGAATCAAGGGTTTAGGCTAAAGGGATACAACTCTAAGTGTAGACTTCTGGTCATCAGACTCTGCATATGTGTGTGTGTAGGTGCATTAGTGTGGCACACAGCATTCCACTCATCCTTAAAACCACATGCAATGTAAAGGGAACTTGCACCGTCTGAACATACAGTTGGCACACCCCACAATCATGGGTATGTCAGGCCACTGAATATGTGCTGGGTTTCTCCTGAAGAAAGCAGATGGATATCTGCCCTCCAAATTGCCTCTGTCTGTTAGCCTGGGCTTTCAGCCTGGCTCTCCAGCAAATACCAGAGGTCTTTGGTGTCTTCATGACGTTCATCAGTCTTAGCACAATGCCTTTGTGGTCACCCCCAGAGAAGGCACAGAAATGGGCTGTTTAGAGAAAAGCCCTCTCTCTCCATTTAGTACGGGAAATAATAAGCAGGTACAGTCTTGCACCTCTCCCTGAGCATGTGGCTATGACATTTCTTTGACCTGAAGGTAAGAAGGTTCTACCAGGGAGACAGAAAACAAAGGTTCAGGGAGAGGCAGAGGGCCCCTTTCTGAGCCCTTAACTAGCCACAGCTGATTCCTAAGGGGAACCCTACAAAGGCCATGAGAGGAAAAACACTGCCCCAGTCTCACTCCACACAGCACAGGGAGACGGTCTGTGCTTTCCCCCCGGGGGGACAACTTTACTGAAAGGACTGGAGAGCCATCTCTACCACCCTGCATCCACACGCCTCTCAGAGCTCCACACCAAACACATATGCTTTAGGTTTCAGGTTTATATCCCCGTGGCAAAATGTGTGGTGCCCTCCTTCTAAGGCAAAAGATCAAAAACTCTGAGACTTCAATCTTA
>NW_007726767.1:213190-214983 GCF_000696425.1 Galeopterus variegatus
CAAAATGTGTGGTGCCCTCCTTCTAAGGCAAAAGATCAAAAACTCTGAGACTTCAATCTTAGAGAAAATCATGCTGCAGAAAGTTAAGCAAAGGAACTTGAAACATATGGACTCCATTTCACTCCAAATAAACAGGCAGTGCAGAATGCAAGGCGGCAAAAAGAAGTGCCTGAGAACAAGCGTCTCATGTTTTGCCAAGCCCCACAAATTTCCCAAGTGGGGGCAGAGTTTCAGCAAAGCCCTCTGGTGCTCATGATGGTGGAAGAGGGACAGGGATGCTTTCTGGGCACTCTGGAGCTGTGGCAAATGGTGGTCTCCCTACTGCCTCCTCCAGGAACCGTGAGCCAACCTACCACGACTCCAGGCTCAGCTCACTCTACCGAGGGGTATGTCCTGAACCCAGGAATAGATTTCTTGAAATGCTGCCACATTGTCAATGTGGTGCAGTGAGACCAGGGGTAGGTGGCAGAGAACACATTGGGACTGGCCTGGGTCTCCTGGAGGGGTTTTCATCACCCACCTCCACATAGACCCTTTATCCCTTTGCTTGAGGACAAAGAGCTTAAGCTGGGTCTTTTGGGGGCCTTTGAGCTTAAATCAACTTAATTTTTCAAGACAAGAAACCCTCATCAGCAAAGAAAGCCAAGCTACCTGTCTGTAAAATGGCAGGACTGATGCCTTCCTGCCTGGGTCATGGACCTGAAGTTGGGGGGGCACAACTAGATCGTTGGGAAACTTCTGCAGGTAAGTGCTATACGCAAGACAGTGTCTCTGCTCTTTGTTGGAAGCTTTTAAGTTCAATAATTTCAGAAGGAGTTTTACTGACCTCCTGAGATCCCTCATGGGAAAATGGAAAATTGGCTTCCTCCAAAGCCTGCTGAGTGTGTTCCCTGTAACTGAGCCAAAACATCCACGGCTCTTATGAGGAGTTAGTGCTACAGCTACCAGCAAGGAGTTTCCAACCAAGACACCCTAAGGCCACCCTCAGGCAGCTGCTCCCCTCACTTCCTCCAAGCTCAGGGTCTCCAACCTATGGCCAAGTCCACCTCTCATCTCTCTTTAACACCAGGAGAGACCAGGGCTTTTATGGGGACTGATACTCCATCCAAATGGTGCCCCTGGGAGCCTGGGCAAAGGGGTCCCCATTGACACCTCTAGGGAAAAACAGAAGCTCTCTGCTGTCCCACAGAGCAGGTGCCCTTCGCTGCCCTTGATCAGGTAGGTCATCCCTGAGTACTGGAGGGTGGCTGCCCCCTGACTACCCAGCGATCAGAGCCATCCCCTAACATAATCAGCCTGGAACTTCAAAACATCCCTCCCTGCCAGATCATTTCCAATTACACACTTCTTATCTAATCAGGGTGGAAATCTTTGAGGCCAGTGCTACTTTCCCACCGGTTCCTCCCAATCATTCCACTTGTGTTGACAGCCCCTAATCTTTTGGAAGCCAGAAACGGATGCCGGTCCTGCATGCTGGCTTGCAGCTTTACCACCGGATTGGCACAGCCCCTGAAAGAAGTCCCTTCAGACACAGCTTCCTATTTTCTCCTTTTGTCACAGAAGGTAGAGAGGGCTTTCTCTGCAATTCCAGCATCCCTCATCGTTTTCATTTATACTCTGTTCCTTCGACCTTTCTCTGCCTGGCACTGGACCAAATATCAGGTAAGAAAGTTGAATAGGAGTTCTCAGTCTAGTGGAGGGGACCAACCAGGAAATGAGTGATTACAGAGATGCGGATCTAGAGAGGGACAAACAATGACAGCAGGAAGGAGGGGATGCCCAACTGATTGGGG